>NC_060284.1:2665437-2713741 GCF_021613505.1 Equus quagga | reverse complement strand
ACTCTGAGAAGTGGCCACTGCTCTTACAAAGCGACAGAGGCAAGGCTTAAGTTTGACTCTTTTTATTTAATCATGTGACACTGTCTTGAGCTATAAAACTGGGTCTGCCTTGCTCATCTTCCAACAAAACTGTGGAACGTGTCACTAAAATCCCTACCTTCACAATTCTTCCAGGTAAAAACAATCTGATGTGTCCCATTTCTTTTATTAAACACATACTTTGTAAAGGGCAATATGCCACTATTGACCAGAGGATCAAGTTTTATAATTTATAATCATTTCAGTTATTACAACAATCAGCTACAATAAATAGCTGTTAATCATATATCATTGCATAAAACTAAACCTAATTGGTGAAGATAAAATAAGTTTTTAATCATACTGCGTTACCCTGAACACTGCAAAGGATAATTGATCATCGTGAAATCTGGGGACTTATTTTTAATCCAGGAAGTTAAATTTTACAAAATATGAAGTAGTAAAACAAATAAGATGAGTTCAGAAGATTCTGTGAAGAAGGCCCTCAAATTTCCGCGGACACACTTCAGGTCTGAGATGGAGGACCCCACAGAGCAGAGCCGGGTCCCCACCCAGCAGAAGCCCCACATCTCCATAAACCATCCCATTCCTGTCAAAGCAGAAGGAATCCCAACCCTGAGCTTAAATCCAGTAATTCTACTTTCTAACTTGACCGGTTAGTCAGAGTACCATTTGGACCTACAATTTTCGTTTACTTTGGGCCATTCCAGAAAGAAGCTTTCTGTGCACAACTACCCACACCTGATCTATTTCTCAGTGGTCCATGCAGGACTGGTAACATCTCTGCTTCAGAACAAAGCTAGACTTTGCATTTCCTTCTAGCCTGTCCTCCGAAGAACTTACAGCAATGCTCAGACTCTGACAGCTGACCTCTGGCCGCCTGACTGTTAGGCACAGTGCGTCACAAAGTTTCATAAGACAACGGTAGTTACAGATGGTCTGCTCTACTCGAAGCCAGATCACACTGTCACCCACTACATCTGCTAAGGGCACAGACATTTAGAGTCGCATTAAGGAAGAAAAACTTACACATATGCACATAAAAGGCTGTGATAAGCTGTGAGAGGTGGGTAATCCAGTCCCCAGTACTGTAAATTGTTATCACTGCTGTTAAAATACCTGAAAAAAAAGAGAAAAGCACCATTCCATTAACCAATATTCAAGAACAGACTTACAGTTACAGTTAACATCTCGTCTCATTTAATTTAATTAAAATGAAAAAATATGTTCTACAAGGTAAAAAAAAAAAAATTCAGCTACACTTTTTTGTCTTTTCCCCTTCTAAAAATTTTTGTGAACTCACAATTAAAAGTTGTTATTGAGTAGAGTGACCAAATCATTTACTGTCTAAACCAAGTACTCCTGAGGGTGAAAAAGGAAGCTATTAATAAATAAGCCATAACAGTGGATGCACCCCAGGCTGTCCCAGGCAAACCGGAACTAGCTGTCACTCTATCAGCAGACTTAATCCATGACTAAGACTCACACAAAAGAAAACGTGCAACAAAAAGACAATCTGCTTCCGACAGTCTAACACATCAGAGAAACAGCATGAAATCACAACTTAAAAAAGTAAATACTGAGGATCGGAGAACTCACAAAGATTTGGTTTATAGAAAGTGAAATACTTCATGAAACAAGTAGACTTTCAGTAAGACTTTATCTGAAAATAATTTGACCAACACACAATGAGAGTCTATTATACGCAAGATTCTCTGAATTAAGGAAAAACACTGGCTCTAACATTCACAGATTAACAGGTCCCTCCAGTTGGCCAGAACGGGAAGGCTCTGTATATAATTATTATGACTCAAGAAACAAAAATTACAGTTACATAGACAGATTTCTCAATCACACCCTTTATAACTACGCAGCTTCGTCTATGCAATTTATTTTCTCAGTCGTAAGAAGAATTTATCATATGGAGACCAAATTCACAAATAACCATTGTTCAGAGGGGGTCTTGAATGGGTCACAATTTCTCAGCATCACAATCTCTTACTTTGGGATTAAAAAATCTTTCTTACGTTAGCATTCATCCTGATCCCATTAAATAATCCATTATTCATCTTGAGAAGGTCTACATAGTGTCAGTCACATAACATGTAGGTTGTATGGGGATTAATAAAGTGACCGAGCCATGGCGGACAGCCAAGAGCTCTGGGCATAGGGTACTCCAGTAGGGTGGCATCTGTTGGCAGTCGTCCACTCCAGCAGCAACACCCATGTGAACAATCCTGGATCCCATATCTGGCTGGGACTTGAAGCCACGAAGCAGTGAGTCCAAGCATCTGCAAGTTAGCTGGAGCCGCTTCGGACAGCTGGAATCTGGGAAACTGGACCAGGCCAACAGTGGAGACCAGAGGACCCACTTCTCTAGACAGGGTTGCCTGAAGATAGGTGACAACTGTGTTATTTCCAAATTCACGTTACTACAGGGTGCATCAGCATAAAGTCTGATTGCAGCTATCTCACAGAGTTGTTGAGGGATTGAGTTAAACACGTAAAGCAGATAAGTCACCACCTGCCACAAGGTAAGTGCACAACACTAATTCTATTTGGTTATTAGCCACAAAGCTATTGGGTTGGATACAGCAAGGGAAAACTATCGAGTAAGTCAAGAATCATATTTTGACCAAAATGATTTGGCTTTCAGCTTCTTATAAGGCAAAAGCTATACTTCATTTACTTCAACCTTGAGATCCAGTGGAGATAAGTGAAAGAGGGGCTGACAGTAAGCTGCAAGCTTGCACAGATGTATGCCAACAACAAAGCCACTGCTTAGATCGGGAAGAACGCTGGGGCCAACCACTGCGGCCCTGTTCTTACGGAAATGCATAAATAAGAAGAGAGAAATTCATGGAAGATAGCTGAAAAGCCTTTCCAGGAAAGCTTCAAAACCTGCCAGTGGAAACAAAGCAACAAGCTAATTCTCCTGCTTGACGTATTTTGGATCTACCTAAAAAGTTGTATAAGTAGCAGTGAAATGGATTTTCCCATTAAACCCCCATGTGACCTCAGGAGACGTCTTGTCAGAAAAAATTTGGCTGCCACACAAATTATGAAATTATATTCAAGAGTGTGATCATTAACTCCAAAACGTAATTTTTTTAACATACAATCTAGAGTCATGGGTATTTTTGCTTGAAATAGTTTCAAATTTACAGAAAAGTTTAAATAGTTCAGAGAACTTGTGCACATGAAAATGTAAAATTTTTCTATGAAAAAAGACACCATAAGAAAAATTCAAAGAGAAGATATTTCTTTTAAGAAATATCTTCAAAGGAAGAAGATATTTCTTTTATACATACACACAAGATAAATGATTAAAATGTAGAATACTGTTGTAGCAGACAGACCCTAAGGTCATCCCCTTGAACCCATCCTCTGATGTGTGTGCCCCTGAGTGTGTACAATCCCCTCCCTTGTGTGTGGGCAAAACCTGTGACCTGCTTGTAACCAACAGGATATGACAAAGGTGACAGGATGTCACTCTCGTGCTTGTTTCACGTGTGCGTAAGATTCCACCTCGCTAGCAAGTGTGCTAGAGAGGCCCCCATCACTGACTTTGCAGAAGCAAGCTGTCACGTCTCAGTCAGCGGCCACATCGGAGAAGCCACGTGGCAGGAAACTTCAAGTGGACTCTAGGAGCTAAGAGTAGCTTCCAACAAGAAGCTGAGGCCCTTATTCTTGTAGATGCGAGGAAACTGATTCTGCCAGCAACCCAAGGGAACGTGGAATGGATCCTTCCCCAGCTGGGCCACTGATAAGACTAAAGCCGCAGCTACTATGGAACTGTAGCCTCCTAAGACCCTTAGCATAGTATCAAGCTAAGCTCACCTGGACTTCCGACCTAAAGAAACTGTGCCATGATAAATGTGCGTATAACAATTACCATTTGTGCTCATCTGTCACACAGCATAAAAAATTAACATAACTGTTTATTTAAAAATCATACAAAGCATTACAAAAAAGATCAGCAATCCATTAGAAACATGGGGGAAACATGAATACACAATTCTAAGAAGAAATATGATGATCAGTAAACATATTAAAAGATGCTCAACGTCACAAGTATTCAAGGAAATGGAAATTTTTAAAGTGTGGTGTTAGAGTGTTGGTAGGGGTATGTGGGAAGACATATTCTGGTGCTGTTATCCATTAAAACTGGCTACTTTAGAGATTCCACTTCTAGGAATCTACCTAGAAAAAATACACACACATGTGCACAGGGAAATATACTTTATTTAATCATTCTCTTAACCTACCAAGAGACAGAGAACGTACTCCTGGTTTCTCATCATAGAGAACGCTGAAATAAACAGCCATTCCCACAATGCCTCTTGACCTTACAAAGCTGTGATTTGGTTTAGAACGCCGCACGCTCAGGGTAGGTGGACCCATCCCCTAGCCGTGGACAGAAACCAGGCCTGCACGGAGCCAGGCGTTTCTTTTTACGAATGACTGCTTTAAGGGTGGGAAAGAGTTTGCTCCTCAGCAAAAAGAGAGGTAAAAAGAAGGTAATCTATTATTCCTGCCTTGAACACAGTTGTACAAAGTTACCATGCTTGTAGCCCTGGCCGCCATCTACTGAGTGTGGGGTCAAAAGCCAACATGCCAAGAAGAAAGAAAGAAAGGGAAGAAAGATGGAAAACGCCGAGTCCGCGACTGCTGTCACTGAGCCACTTTACCAGCCCTGCAAAGAACTACTTCTTGAGAGAATTAAATTATTTTATTGCTTAAGCTACTGTTACTCAGGTTTTTTAGTGCTTGATGCCAAAAGTGCTCCTGATTTCACACATAAGGAATTTTCACTATAAAATTCATTATAAAATTAAAGAAAAAAGTTCAATATTCCTATTACTTACAACTATCCATATTGAAACAGAATAAACGTTTTCTTCTAATTTAGAATTATAAAACTGACGTTTTTTAAAGTTAACCTGATGGATCCTGATTGCATATTTTAGACAACTATGTCATTTGAAAGAGCTTTGACTATTTACATGATAGCCAACTTTCTAGATGAAGACAGAAAGACTCTTGGAAAATTGAAGTTAAAAAAAATAAATCATTCCAGGGCTGGCCCAGTGGCATAGTGGTTACGTTTGCTCACTCCGCTTCGGCAGCCCGGGATTCGCGTGTTTGGCTCCCAGGCGTGGAACTACGCACTGCTCATCAAGCCATGCTGTGGCAGGTGTCTCACATATAAAGTAGAGGAAGATGGGCACGGATGTTAGCTCAGGGCCAATCGTCTTCAGTGAAAAGAGTAGGATTGGTGGCGGTTATTACCTCAGGGCAAATCTTCCTCACCAAAAACAAATAAATAAATAAATCATTCCTCAGCCACATTACTAGGTAATAATGGCAAACTAATCAGATTTGATAAAATTAGCCAAAAAATTCAAAATATTAGAAATGTTATTTCCCATATAGATTTATATCCACTGTTGATAATGGCGGACCTGTCCCGAGTATATATTTTCTACTATATAAACTGTGCCGCTGTGATATATCACTTTCAATGATGGCCATTATGAATCATACATCACATAAAGTGAAGCTCAAACTAGGGGGAAAAAGAAATCACACCCTTGAAACGCGAATCAGAAACAGATCTGTTTCTCTTACAATCACCAGACACACATTTTTGATTCTTCTAGTCCATCCACTCATAAAGAGAAATTTTCTGACATTTACTATAGTAAAACATATTTCTTAAGTTTCTTATGAACTTTCTGAAGTGGTGCATGATCAATGACGATAAATCCTATTTCTCTGTACTCTACGCCTCTGTCTCTGAGCCGACCCTTCAGGATTCTCAGGCTGTATAACCCTTGATAAAGATTTCAACACTACGAAATTTGCCACCAAGATGACCTCAGGCATTTCATAATTTTTAAAGGCTCACGGACCATAGTCAAAACCTAATCATACGATTATTCTCCGAGTTATCCATTTCTGGCTTTTAATAAAGAAAAAAGATTGCATGAATACATATAGTCACCTCTTAATTATCTGGGCCAAACTAGGAGACCACTGGCCCAGAGCTGAAAGCTGAGGCAGGTCAGTGTTAGAATGGCCCATGCCCTACCGGATTAAGACTATATTGGGGCTGGCCCGGTGGCACAGCAGTTAAGTTCACAGGTTCCACTTCGGCGGCCCAGGGTTCACTGGTTTGGATCCCAGGTGTGGACATGGCACCACTTGGCAAGCCATGCTGTGGTAGGCATCCCACATATAAAGAGAGGAAGATGGGCATGGATGTTAGCTCAGGGCCAGTTTTCCTCAGCAAAAAGAGGAGGATTGGCAGCAGTTAGTTCAAGGCTAATCTTCCTCAAAAAAAAAAAAAAAAGACTCTATCCCACCCCACCCTCGGAATCAGTGCTTTCCCCTCCTGGCATTAATCCAAGTTATCAATTTTCTCTAATCTTTCAATACTAAATACTATGTCTAATTTTGTGTTAAAGTCTTTGTTGAGAACTACTTATCAAAGAACAGCCAAGAATACAATTATCTAATCCATGTAATATTTACAAAAGAATAGAAAAGAATTACAAAGTTCCAAAGCAGTGGTCTGTTTTGCCTCAGCAAGTATGACCCTATTTTACCAATCAAGCAAGAGAAAAACATTAAGAATGTACTAATGATCTGAACAGTGATACTCGCTGGTTAAATCAATGTCTGAGGATCTGAAAGATACTCAAAAGAGAACACTAAAGAACAGTGCCAAATATTTACCTGACCTGTTTTAAACACCGCAAACTATGACTAGGGTACCCTCTTAGAGAAGGTTCAATATGAAGTTCTTGTGTGAACTCGCTCATAAAGGAGTTATATGAAAACAATTAACAGACAATATGAACAGTTTGCATAGCCAGCCTCTAGTAAAATAATCCACTAGGCATCCAGTAAGTCAATAAATAATATCACCAGTTGTTATCAGAATATGTTCAATAAAAATGCCACAGGCGTGGATTTCTGTGAAGATATAACCACAGCTCACACTTACCGAGAGCTCACGACATCGCAGGCCCTGGTCTAAGGGCTCCACGTGCATCATCTCATTCAATCCTCACAATAACCCAGTGAAATACGTCTTCTATCATGTCCACTCTGCAAGTGATCAAACTGTGGCGGAGAAAGTTACATAATGTGCCACGGGGTCCCCCTGCTAGTAAACAGGGAGGGCCGGGTCTGAACGCAGGCCGGCTGACTCTAACACCCACACTCCTCCCGTCTAGGCCACTGCTTTTTTACAGCTCATCCGTTCTAAGAGAGAAACTCCGCGAAACCTCCAGAAGAAATATTTTTAGCTCATGAACTTCCACGGTTTATGTCCCGAGGAGCTTCTAAGGAATACAGTGTTCTCTCCTCAGAGTTCTAGCTCAGTCCACGTTCCTGCAGTAACTGAGTACAGAGGTAACTTTCAGGAGTACGCAACGTCAAAACAGGCCTACAATACGCAAGGTAATGTATGTGACATCAGCATGCAGGAAGATGAGAATGCTCAAGATGAAGAAAAGAACATACTTTCCTTTTAAGTATCTTCAAGTAATTAATCTATAACAACTATGATAAACAATAAAATCGAGTTAAAATTATCCATACCATTGTTTGATGGGTAAGTTAAAAGTAATTTCTTGCCAGTGTCTCTGAGCTTCATAATCACCAAACATAGGCGGTTTTCCAGCACCTAAGATGAAAGGTAAAAAGAGCAAAACAACAATAGACTTTAGTATATTTTTATTACTTACTATGTTATAATATTATTAGTCTTATATACAATGTTATAATTTATTTCCTTATGAAAAATTTCTATATTATAGAGGTAGTGTAGGTGAAGGCAAAGAGCACAGAAGTTACCAAAAACGTCGGCAAGATGAGGTCCGACTCCTAGCACGTTAGCTCACTGAGTGTGCGTGGCCTTGAGCCTCAGCACATTACAAAGAGGATCAATACTACCCACCTAGGGGACTAGTGGAATAGGAAGAGAATGGACATAAAACACCCAGTACAGTCCCTGGCACACAGTAAACATTCAATAAATATTGTTCACATTAGCTATAATGCTAATTAGTTATTAATTAAGTCACTGATAACACTCATGCTAACATATTCAAGTTTGCTTTTACTTCACGAGAAAGACTGTCCACTACACCGTCCAGTAAGTGTCATCAAACAGTATTAATAACAAATATCTGTATTTCACAAATGGCTTTTACAAACTAAATAGAAATAACTTGAGGTCAAGCATAGAACCAAAAACAGACTGTGTTACAAAGACGTTAGTTACGTCAGGCTTCGCCGTCAAATGAGTGATACAGAAACTGTCTTTAATTTCAAAGCTGCAAACACGGAATAACGGATCTTTAGTAACTAACAATTGATGGTGCCTCCCGGGTGCCAAATACAACAAAGAAGTGGGGAATATCATCATCCCCACTCTGCAGCTGGAAAAACGGAGGCCACGGTCACACAGGTGACGCGCAGCAGAGCCAGATGGGAACGCAGGCAGATGCTCCACAGTCCACGCTCTTAGCTCCCACTCCGCATGGCCTCACTACTCGCTTAAGTAGGTTATTCACCCTACGTCATCTAAAATGATATAAAGGTAATCCCATTTGGTAAACACCCACAGCTTAACTAGCAACTGACTACAAAATTGTGAGGCGGCCCAAAGAGATCCAGAGCAGCTAAAGGTTTTTCAGTCAGCAAAGGAAAATCCCGGGTAGTCAAATAGATGCATTAATCCACTGGGAAGGTGTGTCACATTGGAGAAGGAGAGATCATCGCTCACTGAAATCCAACCCAGATTTTCTCCAGCTGTGGAACACTACATTAGGTAGATTTTTTTGCACTTACTGGCTATATTCTACCAATATTCTCTAAATGCTAGCATCTCCGCCCACAGAGATACTCCCACTATGAGATAATAATGGGAAAGGCAGGTCACGTGTCCAAAGCATGTGCCCTCTGAGTGACTATCACAGGAATTCCCCACAGCACAGGCACACGTACACACACCGCTGTCTCTCTCAGAAAGGACCGTATCCTGTCCATTTCTGTACTCTCAGGATGTAAGGGCCCCTCGTAGATTCTCAGTGTACAATGACACAGCAAGGATGTTGGTGGAATCAGTGTGATACAGCAAGGATTTTAAGTTTAAAACATTTGAATTTTTGAGTCTCTGGTTTTCCACTTTCTGGCTGTGCATCATTCAGCGATTTGTGATGGCAGACCAACTAATGACGCCAAGGATACTTTAACACGATGCCCGTGTATTGCTTCTTGCCCAAAACCATCTTGAAGTTACTGTCAGACACTGAAATTCCAAGCCTCTGTTCATACTGCTTCCTCCCTATTCACACATCCCTTCTATCAACTCATATCCGACCCAGAAGAATCGTCTCAAATTCCAAATTCCCCATGAAACCTTCCCTTATAAATTGAAAACATGCTGATCATTAATTACTGACTTCTCATAATACTTAGATTTTCAAGATCACATACTTTGTCATTGACTATACTATTTCCTAATTGCCACCCAAATAAGAATTTTAGTTTCTATGGCAGAGAATGTGATTTTTCTAGAGTTCAAAGGAAGCATGTTGCTAAGCATATAGTACATACTTTCATTAAAAACGTGCTTAATTAACTGAACAGGAGAAGAATAACCTACGATAAAAAAAAAAAGGAACATGATTCCCCAGTGAGCTAATGCACTTGTGCGTGTGTATTTTACAGGTGTGTGTGTGTGTGTGTTTCTGTTTTTAGGAATACAACCACCATCTATGGGGGGAAAGGAGCTGATTTTTATTTTTTCTTTTGTTTTTATTTGTTTGTTTTTCCTCCACTGGGATAATAAAAGTCAGAGAGGATCTTAAGTAATTTCCTGTACCTGACAACATCCCACTATCTAAATTTTCTGAATTGCTCTAGACTCATGGTCAAGCGGAAGAATTTACTACCATTCTCTAACAAATAGAAGAACGGATAATGACTCTCCTTAGGGTTGAGAAACAAGTTTCTATCCAGAGTCTGACCTACTTCAATAAATTCAGCTGACACTGGCTATGAAATTAGTACTTAAGTTTTTTAAACTGCTAAAGTGCCCTTAAAGCAACCCAGAAGGACAGCCCCACTGCACCTGTGGGAGCCTCACCGGGAAGGGCAAACGGGCTCCTCCCACTGCAATTAACCCACAAACCCAGTTACAGCAGGTGCAGAATCGCAGACAGAAAACACACTAATGTGTATTCACGAAGCTTCAATTTTGTCTCATTCTCAGGAAAATGGGCTTAAGCACCAATTAAGTGTTCATTTCATTAATTGCTGAGCTACTCAAAATTGTTAGAATTTTTTTTTAAAGTAGTTTCTTTGACAATAATATAGACTAATTGCCTTTACATTCAAATTTTGAACATTCTAAGAGAAGAGAATTTAGCTAACATTTTCCAGAATAAAATCCCTTTTATATGTTCCTGGTGAGTAAGAAGAAACAATACAAATAGGAATGGGTAGGCTGAGAGACAATAACCAATCAAATAGAACGCAGTAACAATGATTGACAGGTTGCATAAAAGGATTCTCTATGACTTTCTCCTCCTAAACAGCCAATACAGTTTTGAAAAAATAGATTATTAAAATTAGTTCAAGTATTGCTATTTGCTCTAAAAACAGTGGTAACACTTTGGATCGAGTATATCCAAGGAGGAATACAGGAATGAGGAATTCTGAATCTCTACAAATTATGATAAACAGTACTAAAATCAGAATTTGTCTCCTCCCCATGGTTGGTCTGAAAGCAACAAGCAATATTTATTGAGTATTTTTAGGTTTGTAAAAACTACACAGCAGCACTTATATAAGGGGTATATGTAAATATGTAAGGGGTATAAATTTCAGAAAAATTTAAATTACAATACATAAGTAGTTTGTCTACACAATATGTGCATTTCCAAAGAAGAAATAATGGATTAATTCTAAGCAAGCTCACTGGAGCTTCCTCACACCAGCGCTTCCTAATTACAATCTTAAAACAAGATAAACAAAAAGCAAACTAAAATAAGCATGTTAAAAAAATTATAACCAAAAAAAGCATTTTAATTAATAGAAGGAAAAAGGTCTCAGCAGAATCACAGATGTTATGCTTTTTCATTAATTTTCCCAGCCTCCCATGATACAGAAGCTCTTCACATGTGAAAGCTAAATGTTATATTCTTATTCTTATGATGGAGCTGAGAACTCTGACAGAATCACTATTTTCCTTAGTGTTTAGCATTTTTATTTTTCTCATCTGAAAAATGACAAAAATACATAAGCACCACAAGAGAGACATACAAATATTCTACTACTGTGCAATAACAGTACTTCTCTTATACACACAATAATCCAAAAGTAATGTTGTCTGTTGACTTGCTTATGGGACAACTTAAGAGCAAGGTTTAAAACAAGCAGCAGGAGTCCTATTTTCCAGATGAGGGAAGAAACTGAGTAAATTCAGATGTTAGGAAAGAAATGTCAGAACAAGTAATATATGTAAGCCTAAATATTTAAAATTTTAAAAATATACTTCCAAATAACTAATGAGTCAAAGCATAATCACAATAGAAAGTGGAAAATATTACTTGAAAGGAAATGTACAGTTTGAATGACTGTATTAGAAAAGAAGAGAGGGGGCTGGCTGGTGTCATAATGGTTAGGCTCGCGCGCTCTGCTTCAGCGGCCCAGGGTTTGCCTGTTCGGATCCTGGGTGTGGACCTGCACACTGCTCATCAGGCCACACTGTGGCGGTGTCCCACATAGAAGAACTAGAATGACCTACAACTAGAATATACAACTATGTACTGGGGCTTTGGGGAGAAAAAAAAAATAAGAGAAACCAAAACTTAATGAGCTAAAACATTGACTAAGCAACAAACAAAAAACCAAACCCAAACATCCTACTCAGAGGATGAGCAAAGCTCAAATTCATTCTTTGAAAATAATGATACAATTAATAAACCTCTAATAGGACTGGTTTTTAAAAAACGAAACAACAGGGGCCAGCCCAGTGGCACAGTGTTTAAGTGCGCACGTTCTGCTTCAGCAGCCCGGGGTTGGCCGGTTCGGATCCCGGGTGCGGACATGGCACTGCTTGGCACGCCATGCTGTGGTAGGCATCCCACATGTAAAGTAGAGGAAGATGGACACAGATGTTAGCTCAGGGCCAGTCTTCCTCAGCAAAAAGAGGAGGATTGGTGGCAGATGTTAGCTCAGGGCTAATCTTCCTCAAAAAAAAAAAAATGAAACAACATAAACTATATAAAAAATGAAAAAGAACCATTAGCAGTAATATAGCAGAGATATAAAAGGTAAGAAAACATTATGAATAATTTTATGCCAATACATTTTAAAACTCAGGTGAAACGGGCAAATTCTTAGAAAAATATAAATTATAAAATAATTCAAGAAGAAATAGAAACCCCAAATGGTCCTATAACCATTAAAGAAATTAAATCCCTAATTAAATATTTTTCCACAAAGAAAATTCCAGGCCCAAATAGTTTTACTAGCAAGTTCTACCAAGCATTTAAAGAACAAACAATTCCAATCTTACATACTATTTTAGATTTTAGGAAAAGAGGATATACTCCCTAATTCATTTTATGCAACTAGCATAACCTTGATAACAAAACTGACAAATATTTTAAGGAAGTAAAATTGTGGACCAATGTCATTTGTGGGCATAGATGCTAAAATTGTAAATAAAATATCAGCAAAATTTAATAATACACTTACCAAAAAAAGACAATATATCACAAACGAGTTATTCAGGAATATTCCAGGAATGCAAGGTTGGTTCAATACTAGAAAGAACAAAACATACTCGATGGTGAATTAAAAGCACCCACTAAAATTAGGAGCAAGATACGGATGCCTGAATCACTACCTACATTCAACACTGTAGTAAGGTCCTAGCAATAAAAAGACAGAAAAAAGAACTAAAAAGTGTAAGTGGTAAAAAGGAAGAAATAAAACTCATCATGCACAGATTGTTTTTTTACACAGAAAATCCAAAAGATGCTTCAGATAAATTATAAGAATTAGAAAAGTTTAGAAAGGTTGCCAAATATAAAAAGTCAACCACATTTTTATACCCTAGAAACAAATATTGAGAAATTTTTTAAAAGATACCATCTACAGAACATTTTTCCAAAGAAGATATACAGATGGCAAATAAACACATGAAAAGATGTTCAACATCACTAATCATCAGGGAAATGCAAATTAAAACGACACTAAGATACCACCTTACACCTGTTAGAATAGCTGTAATCACTAAGACTAAAAATACCAAATGGAGAGGGTGTGGAGAGAAGGGAACCCTCATACACTGCTGATGGGAATGCAAACTGGTGCAGCCGCTATGGAAAACATTCTGGAGATTCCTCAAAAGACTAAAAACAGAAATACCATATGACCCAGCTATCTCACTACTGGGTATCTACCCAAACAACTTGAAATCAACAATCCAAAGTAACATATGCACCCCTATGTTCACTGCAGCACTATTGACAATAGCCAAGACATAGAAGCAACCCAAGTGCCCATTGACTGATGAATGGAGAAAGAAGATGTGGTATACATATATATATATATATATATATATATATACACAATGGAATACTACTCAGCCATAAAAAAGACAAATTCATCCCATTTGCAATAACATGGAAGGACCTGGAGGGAATTATGCTAAGCACAATAAGCCAGTCTGAGAAAGACAAACACCAGATGATTTCACTCATATGTGGAATATAAACAAGTACTGGGACAAAGAAAACAGTTCAGTGGTCACCAGGGGAAGGGGGTGGGGAGTGGGCACAGGGGGTGAAGGGGAGCACTTATGTGGTGACGGTCAAGAAGTAATGGACAACTGAAATCTCACATTGATGTAAACTATTATGAACTCAACAACGAAAAAAGATAAAAAAAAAGATACCATCTACAATAGTGAGGGGAAAAAAATGATACCTAGGAATACATCTAAGTAAGTAAAGATGTGTAAGACTTTTATGTAGAAAATTACAAAATTTTGTTGAAAGACATTACAGAAGACAAATAAATGGAGAAACATAGAATCTTAGTGAATGAGAAGCCCTGCTATGGTAACGACTGCCAGTTCCCCCAAATTAACGAACAGTGTAGAAGAATGTAATCCCAATCAAAATCTCAACAGGGTTTTTCACCAGACTGCGACAATCTGATTTTTTAAAAAGCCATATATGTTTGTATTACCTTTCTACGGCTGCATAACAATTATTACAATATTCTTTTATAACCCCCAGTTCTGTAGGTCAGAGGTCTGGGTGAACTTACCTCGGTTCTCTGCTCAGGGTCACACAAGGCCAAATGAAGGTGTCCGCCAGCCTAGACTCTCACCGGAGGCCCGGGGCAAGAACCCACTGCCACGCTCGTTCAGGCTATTGGTGCGATTCAGTTCCTCTCGGCTGCAAGCCGAGGTTGCCCAGAGGTCCCCCATTCCCTTGCTGACTGTCAGCGGGCCTGCTCCGCGACTAGAGGCTGCCCGTCTTCCTTCTCACGGCCCCTCCACCCTAAGGCCAGCCACAGAGCAGGTCCTCACGCCCTGCACCTCGCGGGGCCCCTCTGTGGCCAGCTGGAGAGTCCTCTGCTGTAAGGGCTCAGGCGATCTCGCACGGACAGCTGACCCGCCCAGCACAGTCTCCCACGGTAAGGTCAAGCACACGGCACGGTAAGGTCAAGCAGGCCACACCACCGGGCACGGCCCACGCCGCCCAGAGCGCATCCTTTCCACAGGGCTTGGGGTTAGGAGGGGACATCTCTGGGGCTATCTGAGAAGTCCTGCCTCCCGCAGTAAGAAAGAGCAAAGCCCTGAATAGCTAAGACACTCCAGCAGCGGAATGATCAGGGGGGAGAACCAGCCTCACAACAAATCAAGACTTGATGGAAAACGGTAAGAAGACACGGCAGCATTGAACCAAGCGATCAGGACGGAGAGTCGGAGCTGACCCGCGCATCCTAACACAGACAGGACTGGCAATGTGGATCAGCCGGCCAGGATGGACTCTCAGTAATCGGCTGAAACAATGGCTTATCCGCGTGAAAAAAACTGTTTGGGATCCTCATCTCACATGCTATGCACAAAACTCAACTGTGAGAAGATAACGACCTAAATAGGAAAGACAAATCTTAAAACTTTTAGAAGGAAATTTTAGGAAAATATCTTTGTCACGTAGGAATACGGAAGGATTTCTTAAAGACACAAAAAGCACAAACTGTGAAGGAAAAAGACTGATAAATTTCATTATTTTAACATCAAAAACTCCCGTTCATCAAAAGATGTGAAAAGATAAGCCATAAACTGGGAGGAGATATTTGCAACTTGGACAAAGGCCAGCTTCCAGAATACAGAACACATAAGAAAAAAAACCCCAAAAATATAAAATACATAAGAAAAAAACATCCTTCCCAACCTTACCCTCCACTGGTCTCTTTCCTTCAAACGAGTATCATGCCTTCTCCACCCTAAACAAAAAAAGCCTCCTGATTCACTCCCCCCTTGAAGTACCAGCTCACTTCTCTCTGTAATTTGTCATCTTGCCAGTTGGAATACATTTCTGTGTTCGTAGATCACAAAGCCCACGCTTCTAGTTAGCTCTTAACAAATTCTTTTTAACAGAATTAGACGTTTAAATGTATTTTCTTGACCACACCCATAAAGCCTAAAATTCTTCTCTGTCCGGGTCAGAAAACTGTAAACTATTACCCACCCACCCCCCAAAAAGAAACCTATTCAAGGAAATATTTACCTATCTTTTAAACAGTAAAAATGCGTTACCTGAGTAAGAATTAAGAGAAACTGTCCACCGTACTGTTAGTCCTAGTAAGACCACAGCTGTCATCAAGTACCATTTCTCCATATTTCTTCTTCAAATTTAGGGAGGGAGAAAAACAGGACCAATGCCACAATACTTTTAACACGCAGTCAGTCACTTCTTTTCTTGATCAGAGGAATGTTATCAATTCTTTGGCGTTAGGAGTTGGAGAGGATTTCAAGTGATGCTTCGTTTCCAAACAGTTAAATATTGATTTTTTTTTTTATGTCTATGAAGAAGTAGCCTGGAGGGGGAAAAAAAAGATACTGAGATTTAGCTGAGCAGAGTACCTATAACAAGAAAGCCATTAAACCAAGTAGGTGGAGAACGTGGGTGGGTGGGGGGACGGAGAGGACACACAAGGGCGGACACGGAGGAAAGGGGGTAGTTTCAAACTTCTTATTCCCTAGTGCTCTAGTTGGGAAATATCCCTCAAAAGGCAGCTCTCCCTGTTAAATGGACTCAGCCTATCTAAAGATAAGGATCTGCTCTTACAGGAGAGTATTTCTGAGTGAAGACAAAAATCACAGGGATCTGTAGATAGAACAGTCCATCCCATCCAGGGCACCGTCACCTACAGGCAGACATGAGACCACAAAGGTAAACGGAGGAGGACTCACCTTCGGTACAGAGAGAAAGAGGAATTTTATCTATTTAGACTTCCACTAAAGTCATTTATGTAATTTTGATTTTTACTTCTTCTCTTCCAAAACATACTTGTAGTAACCACACCAACTTTCCATCTAACAAAACCTTTGCAAGAATCAATAATAGCCCCAACTCTTAAGAAAAAATACAAAAGCAGTAAAACGCAATTAACTGCTTACATTCTTTGCACTTTTTTCCTTGGGTTGGGGGGTTTAAAAGTAAAAAGCTTTGAAAAATGGCAGACCATTTTAACCACAGGATATACTTTAATTTGAATATATTCAGAAAAATACAATTAACAAATCAACTGAAAAATTTAGGGAAAAACTGGCGCATTCTACCTACCGGGCAAAATATTTTCTTACTTAAAAATAGCAAAGGATGGGCTGGGCTGGTGTTGCAGCCGTTAAGGTTCCCAGGTTCTGCTTCGGCAGCCCAGGGTTCGCTGGTTCAGACCCCCGGTGTGGCCCTACAGACGACTTGTCAAGCCATCCTGTGGTAGGCGTCCCACATATAAAGTGGAGGAAGATGGGCACCGATGTTAGCTCAGGGCCAGTCTTCCTCAGCAAAAAAAAGAGGAGGATCAACATTCTGCACTATATATTACAGAATTGCATACAGCACTCTATTTTCTGCTGAGACATCATGTTTAAAATTGATTTTCCAGGGGCCAGCCCAATGGCCAAGTGGTTAAGTTCGAGTAGTTAAGTTTGTGCGCTCTGCTTCAGTGGCCCAGGGTTTGCGGTTCGGATCCTGAGTGCAGACCTAGCACCGCTCATCAGGCCATGCTGAGGCGGCGTCCCACACAGCAGAACCAGAAGGACCCACAACTAGAATACACAGCTATGTACTGGCGGACTTTGAGGAGAAGAAGAAAAAAAGAAGAAAAGAAGATTGGTAAGAGAGGTTAGCTCAGGTGCCAATCTTAAAAAAAAAGTGATGTCTCATTTAAAAGATAAATAAAATTGATTTTACAAATGCTAATTCCTGAATTTAAAAATATAGCTTAACTAATATTCTATCTTGGAACTTTAAATCACTAATATGACCAAGTTAAATCAATTATCCACAGCTCCAGTGACTCATATTTAGGTACTTCCCCAGGAACCTTAAGTAACAAAAATAAGACTACCAATAACACTTAATTACCGTAATGAACTTGAAAAGAACATAATGCTTCACTAACACCATGCTGTCAGGTCTGCTCAGAGCACAGTGGTGGAAGGTCAGCTGGCGGACAGATGAAACAATCACACCCAGAAAGGTATGGACAACATCCACGATGGACCAGATGTAACTCCAGAAACCATGACAGGGATAAATTCAAATAAATTCAAAGTTCTACACTTAAATGTGAAAAAACAAACCAGCCAAAGTCAACTGGGTGAGTACTGAAAACGAGGCAGCAGATAACAGGTGGTAACTGTGAGCCCTGTATGGACACGGAACTGATGACCAACGTTACAGTGTTCTGATTAAATGTTAGGAGAGCTTTTCTAACAATTGAGCTGCCCAAAAATGAAACGAGAATCCTCCTGAGAAAGGAGTTCCTCTTGAAAAGGTTCAAACAGAAGCTGAGCAACCACTTGAGAAGAATATTTTTAGAGTGTGGACCAGATGACTAATTTCTAAAGAGTCTTCTCAATCTGATTCTGGAAGCACATTATGTGTGTGCATTAATATAAATCCTGACAATACAAAAGATTTGGGCTCCCAGCATGTTAACGTTTCCCAATTCCCAACAGCTGCCCAGTATTGCCACTTTTGTAGGGTTTCTTTGATGAGTAAAATGGATAGGCCTTCCCAACCTCAAGAGGCTCATGCTAGAAACTGAAGGGCATCAAAACCATCTCCTCCTGACATCTACTACACCTGGAATAAAATCCACGCACCGCAGCCATCAGGCCCTCTGTGAGCCGACCCCTGCCTGCCTCTCCAACTGCATGTCTTCCCACTTTTCCACAAGCTCTTCCCTCTCCTCCTGGAACCTGCCAGTTTCATTCACATCTCAGTTCCTAGTCACGTCTACTTGCTCTGCTTGGAAGGCTCTTAACCCGGCTCACTGGCTGACCTTGTGTGGTTCATGTGACATCTCAAGTCATCCCCCGGAAGACCATCCCTGACCACTCTACTAAAGTTTCCACCTCGTACTGTCTGTACAATTACCTTCTTTAATTTTCTTCCTAATTCTTTTCACTATCAGAAATTACATTTTCACACAACATGGAACAACTTCACAAATATAATTTTGAGTATAAAAAAACTAGACACCAAAGAATACATATCACATGGTTCCATTTATGAAAGGCACACAAACAGGCAAAACTAACCTATGGTGTTAGAAATCAGGAAAGAGGCTACCTTGGGGAGGAAAGAGGGGTGGTGCTGGAAGAGGTCTCCAGGCAGGTCTAAGATGCTGCAAATGTTCTCTTTCTCGATTTGAGCGGTGGTTAAAAGATGGGTTTACTCTATGATAAATCAACAAGTTACAATTTACCATTTGTGTACAGTATTTTCTTGTACATATGTTATATTCCAATAAGAAGTATAAAAGGAAATTACGTTTACTGGCCAACCAGAACAGAAGCTCCATGCAAGCAGGGCTCCTGTCTTAGTCTCGCTCTGCTCCCTGCACGTGGGACGATGCTGACAGGAAGCAGGTGCTCATAAGCATCTGCTGAATGGAGACCTCGCGCCTGAACAGCGAGGTCCCTAACGTTAGTGAGTCCTCCGTGGTTAACGCTGTATGTGACACTCTTCACCGAGCGCTTCTCTTGGAACTGTATAAAGGGATCTTTACTCCCGTTTCCACCGGTAAAGCAATGTGAAGCGACTTGCTAACCCATCCCACGCCCCGACGCAGCCCTGGGGGCGGCAGAGGGGTCCCGCCTGGCGCTGAGGGCGCATCTGGACGCAGGAAGAGTCTCCCGCCCGCTTCCCGGAGCCGGGGGCGTTCCTTTTAGTGCCACAGGACTCCCCAGGTGGGCACGACACCCAGCGAGCGCACGACGGCCGGGGAGCCGTCCGGGAGGAGGGACCCTCCGGCCACGTCCTCCCCGTCCCCACGGGCTGGCCCTCGGAGGGCGGGCGCCGGGCGCCAGCGCCGCTGCAGCCGCGTCCCCGCGCCCCGCCCGACCCCGGGGACCGCGGGCGCCGCCCCGCGTAGCGCAGCGGAGCCGGGCCACCAGCCGCGCGCAGATCCCGGCGCGCCCCCAACCCCGCCGGACGCTCGGAGCCCGGGTCCCGCTCTTACCGCACCTCCCGCCCGGCCTGGATGCGCCGCGGCGCCTGCGCGCTCGTCCCCGCGGCGGAGCGCTCCCCGCGGCTTCCGCCCCTCGTGCCCGCGCGCCCGGCGCGGAAGCGAGCCCGTCGAGCGTGAGGGAGGCGGGGAGCGACGCGGAGAGGCGGTGGCTGCTGGGCGGGGCCTGGCGGTCGGGGGCGGGGCCGAGGCGCGGGCGCTGGAACCCGAGAGCCCCGTCCGGGTGAGGCCCGGCCGGCGGAAAGCCCCTGCTCCTGTTTCCAGGGAGCCGGGCCAGGGCCCGAGCAGTGCTTAGTGCGCGCATTCCCGTCAGGGGCGCGCCCCGGCTCGCCCTCTCCAGCGGGCAGTGGGTCCTGCTCCGGCCGGGCCCCGGGAGCGGGAGAGCCGGCGGGGAGGACGAGTGGGTGGAGGCTGCGCAGTCAGGCGGTGCAGGAGATGTCCTGGACCACGTCCCGCCGCGCGGGGAGCCTGTGGGAGCTGCAGAAGACAGCCCTGCCCTCCAGTAGCCGCTACGTGGTTCCTGCCTGTCCCCAAACTTGCCAAAACTCACTGCGTTCCCTCCTGTGTTCAGAGGATGCTCGCATTCTCCCTTCTGAATGCTGCCACTCTCTATAAGCCAACCCTCTGACTCATAATCCGTAAGTGTCAGCAAATATCGGGCTGTGGCCGTGCCTTTCCACTCAGTGGGTCTGAACCCCTTTGGATCTCGGTTTCTTTATCTGTGCAATGTGTGGGTGGAGCTAGTAAATTTCCAGAGCTAAAGTTTCGTTCTACTCTGTTTAAAAGACCATCGGCCCGGGAGATATGGAGAAATATGGTCAAGTCCCTGCCCTCAAAAGATTTAATTCTCATTGGAAAGACATTTTCATGCATAAAAGGATAGAAAGCAACAGAAGGGAGCACACGCTAAATGTCAAATTATTGGTGCATGCATTATGCGCTGTAGGAGCTCAGAGAAGAGGGGTCACTGTGAACTAGAAACTATCTGGAGATGCTGAGTCAGCTGAGCTTTGAAGGAAAGCCTGGGCTTACATTAACCAAGGGGATGGGAGTGGGACTCTAGACAAAGGAAATGGTTCAAGCCAAAATTGTGGCAGCTGAGAAGTACAGAACATTTCCTCCACTTTAGATGGTGGGTGATGAAGCTGGAAAGGAATCATTGTGGAGAGCCTTGAATACCAGGCTGTGGTGTTTGGAATTTATTCAACGATCAGTAAGGGGCCATTAAATGACTTTTAGCAAGTGTACAGTATAGTGCTAGACAAAATTTCAATAATGAACAAGATGAATCAGAAGCAGAGGTAGAAATTAGAGTAGTCCATGCATGATTAGACAAGGGCCTGGACTCAGGTGGAAGAGAGAGATCAGCACAAGAGGAAGAATGTACAAGTGTTGGCAACGTACCAGATGTGTAGAAGTGAAAGAGAGGAGAGAGAAATCAAGTAGGGCTCCCACAGTTGCAAGTCTGAACTAGAAAAACTGAAATATCTAGCGAAGCCTGGAGGAGAAGCTGGCTTAGAGAGAAAGATAATGCCTTGTGTTGAGTTTGAGGTGACATCAAGACAACAAAGTAATGTTCAGACGCCAGTTACAAATCGGAGCCTAGGAAAGAAGTTGGGGCTGAAGATAGAGATATGAAGTCTTTCATTTGGCTGAAGGATGAAGGAGACCATACAAAGAGAAAATAGACAACCATAGCTGAGTAAACGCATGTTTAAGGCCAAGAGGAAAACGGCAAGCTGATGAAGGATATTACATGGTTACAAACATAGGGGAAATCGAGTACATTGCAGAATCATAAATATTAAGCATCTTTTGAAGAAGAACTACATTTGGCAGACCAAACAGCATGTTTTATTGAATCTAATTGGCTCTGTCAATTGTAAGAAACATCATTATTTTATGTACCACTAAGAAAGAAAAAAAAAGTAGCCATTTAAACTTGTTATCATTGTAAAACGTAATTTCAGAAATATTAATGTGTGAAAAAAATAGACATCTTCAAATGATAAAAGTTGGTATCAGTCACTCCTTTCCGCCTCCCAGCCCGATAGCTTCTGGCACAGTATTAAGAACAAAGTTGGTGCTTAAAATGTTTATTGAATAAATAGTGGAATGGACATCAAACCTCTATTTCATAGCTGGGCTGCCCCCCCCACCACACCCACATACCCACTCCTGCTCCTTCCCTCTGGTAGGCACTATCACCAGTGCCTGACTGTCCAGTTCCTCCATAACAGATGCTCAGTAAAGGCATTTTGAATGAGGTCATTAGGGTAGGCACTAATCCAGTATGACTGTTATCCTCATAAGTAGAGGAAATTGGACACAGACATGCCCATGCACAGAGGAAGGCCATGGAAGACACCGAGAAGGTGGCCAGCTACAAGCCAAGGAGGGAAGCCATCTACAATTCTCAGAAGCAACCAACCCTGCTGATGTCTTGATCTCAGACTTCTAGCCTCCCAGATTGTGAGAATATAAATTTCCATGGTGTAAGCCACCCAGTTTGCAGTATTTTGTGTGGCAGCCCTAACAAACTAATACCTACCTATCAAAGGCACTCTCAATACTCAATTCCTCACACAAGTCATACTGTATGGGGTTTCTACCCCCTTCCCTAGATCACTTCCACCTGCTAAGAAAACAAGCCCTTTTCTGTATCAGGCCTAGGACTTCCCTGTTCTATGTGAAAACCATTAATCTGATCATAGCTGTTCTTTGAAATAGAATCTTTTTTCCTGTCTGAACATCTTCCTCAATTGACCCTTGTATGTCATTTTCCATTCTTCTGAAATCTCCAAGTTTCATCATTCCCTTGGCCCCTTCAGAGAATTAGTCCACCTCAGCAGCATGAGTTAGAGTTAAGCTCCATGTTTCCAAGTTTCATTATAGCCATTAGCAAAACAGTAGTCTCTTTTATATACTAAAAGTCTTTCCTATTCAATTCACTTGATCCTCACAGTAGCTAAGAGAGAACGGTAGACCAGGCATTATCATCCGCTTCTGACATAGAGGAAAACTTGACAGCAACATTTCCCAAAGTATGTTCCCCAGAACTCTCATTCAGTGGAATAACTGTTGTCAACAACAAAAAAGGTATGAGGATGGTCTCCAATGCAGACACAAAGGAGTTTGAAAACAATAGGTTGCACCAACCTAAAAAGGATTCCTTACTCCGGGTCGTCTCAGAACCTTTTATGTGTTATATACATCATGGTTCTCCAAGAGAATGTAGAATTTTCAGACTTATTTGACCATGGAAGCTTATCTCCACACCCCACCCCACCCCCTACTTCCTGTCCTACAGAGCGGTCCATGAAACACACTGTTGGAAATGCTGGTTTGAAACGTCGTGTAATTTCCCTAAAAGATAGAGCAAGTAAATGTCAAAACTATGATTAAACACAGATGCTAGTTACTTACATTCATTTTCAGGTCTATATAAAAGAATGCAGAAATTGCACGCAAAAAAAGACAAAACATTGACATGATGACTGTCCTTAGAATGACTATGAACTTTGAAAACTGTTAGCTAAAACACAAAATTAAATGGGAAAAATAAATCCCTAAAAACCAGAAATAAAATGACACAAAAGAACTTAAATGTGTATCCAATTGGTGGCTCAACTACACAGAGAATAACTGTTCCAAATGTCTTTAAAACACAGTCATTTGACAATAAATCTCAGTGCAATATACCTTAAGAAAAAAAGCCCTGTTAAATAGCAGAATTCTTGGTGTGGGAAAAATGAGTTAAAAGTATAAGATAGAAGTTAAATATGAACGTGTGATTTATCTTTTTGAATTATTGAAAGGAAAGAAGAGAGGCAGGGAAGAAAGAAGGAAGGTAGGGAGTGGGGAGGGAAGGAAGGAGGAAATAGAAAACGTATTTCCTAGTTATTTTTACTGAAACGAATAAAAACAAAGACCAACTCAATAACAACGAGCATCCTTAGCACACAGATTGTGGTCTTGAAATACCATTCGTACTAAAATGAACCAGGGATCCTTGGAGAAATAGCTAGTTACAGGTTTGGAAAAGAAATATACAAAAATAAATGTGGAACTTTTTGTCATACCAGATATCAAGGAAACTATCAAAGACTACTGGGGTCAACGTCAAAAGGACTCAGGAGTTAACTTGAAGAGACTCCCTCTGGCCATGGATGGGACACATTCAGCATCAGTAAGCATAATAACTACAAAGGATTGAAACACATCAAATGTGAATTGTCTGTCGCATTCTCCATGAGCTCATAATGATACTTTAAAAAAAGATAAGGTCACCAATAGAGGAAGCTGGTAAGCCACTCATTATTTTGAAGATTGGTAAATAAAGAAAAAGAATCAAGCAGTTATTTTGCCTTTATTATATAAATTATTCTGCTGGGTAGCCAAATAGTTGATAAGAAAAAGATTCTCTTTATAGAATATTTCAGCTGCCCTCCCTTTCTCTTTCCCCTTCCTCCTTCCTCTCTCCTTTCTCTTCCTCTCCCTCTCTTTTACACACACACACACACACACACGCGCGCGCACACACGGAGTCGCCCTTGTTTCAAACTACCAAACAGCCCTATGGATGAGACAAACTGCTTTGGGAACTTCAGAAACAACCTCATATTTGAATAGGACCAAAGTGGAATCAACCTAAACTGCATTGTTATCTGTTGTGACTACAGTGATTTAAATGTCTTTATTGCTTAAATGAAACTAATCAAGTTAATTTGTAATTACTTATGGATATACTCATTTATTCAACAAATATTTATTAAATAAGTAGCCTGCCCTTAAGGAGTTTATAGACCAGTATTATATACAGCCCAGTAGAATATAAATCATTGTTACATTTTTTGTCAATTTCAGATGCCACTTGGAATTATTCTCACACAAATACAGATTTTTCAACTGCATATATGTACGTAATTATACATACAAAAAAATTTTGTCGATATGGACCACAAAAGAAATAATACATGTTTCTATCACATAGTTCAAATAGTGTTATTGCAACAGAATCTAGGAATAATTCTAAGAACATATATTTGTATTTTTGTATCTTTATATCTAGATGTGAATAAGACAGAAGAAATCTAAATCTATGAAGGTCCACAGATATAATTTGGTGTGAAAGTCTAAGTTCTATAAAATCGTAAGATTTCCAAACTCTGTTTTTAAAAGTTATTAAAATATAAAATGGTGCTTATATCTTTACAGATAAAAAGAATTCTTTAATGTGACAATGTAATGTATTCATTGGTTCATGGTCCCCAAACCTCCAAGGAGTGCCACAAATCTACATCTCTCTCAGTCCAGGATTTTGAATTTAAATTTAAATATATGATATATGATATAACTTTGCCCAACATATTTTGGAGAATTATAAACATCTATAATTTCCAATAATGAGTAACACTGTTGGGTCAGTGTTTAAGTGGATTTGTAAAGCCTATGTGATAACACAAATGCTACTTTATTGCTTTATCTCCAGTGTCTTTCACAACTGAGTGGATTGTCACACTCTATTATGTGGCACACAGATCCACTGGCTAGAGTTATCATGGTACTTGTCTAAAACGGTCTTTGAAAATGAAAATTTGGGCTAAATATAAAGGAGGCAACCTGCCAGTAAGAACTATTCAAACCAAAAAGTCTCCCGAGGGAAATGATAAGAATTCCATTTTAAAATCATATAAATCAAGATGGTAGGAGGTTCCAACTTGTAAATTTTACAGTAAATACATCAAGATTTAAACTCAGATTTTTAAATAAATTTTTATTTATAGTAGAGAATGAAAGTCCCTGTGAGAGAAATAGGGTAAGTCACAAAATAAAGCCTTTGCTTCCTACTTGAGTTTTTGCTTTTGCTCACTAATTTTTTTTAAAAGATTGCCAAACTATAAAAGAGCGCTGAGAAGAGGGGCAGGACACAAAATATGTACGGTGTGATTTTTTATCACCATTTTGTTTTACAGTAGGTTTGGGGTTTGGTTTTAATGAGAAAGGAGATGGCAGCTATTGTCAATAGTAGCACACGGCCTCTAGGAACATGGATTTAAAAATCTAAATGAGATACCACATGTGCCCAATAATAGTAGCTACTACATATCACCTGAATGATTGTCATAAAATGAAGGAAAGAACCGAGGTGCTTTGATGGTGTGAAAGAAAATAATCCTTCCTGGATATGCAGTGAAGACAGGTTTGGAAAAAACTCTGTCTATAAAAAGTTATTTTCTATAATTGATGGAGTTAGTTTTCTGGAATAACAGCTGAACTGAACAGAACTAAGCTGTTATTGAATCCACAGTATCAGTTTAGCAGGAGAAAGAACCTCTAGGTGCCCTTTCTCCTCCAGGGTTTCTTTCAGGATCTGGAGAAGAGGGCTCGGAGGAGGAGAGCATCTTCCCCCTTCAGTTATGACGCCCAAATCCGCAACCCAAGGATGTATGATAAGAAGAAATAGAAAACAAAAAAAGTTTTTTTTCAGAACCCCTACCCAAAGCTGTAGTGGAGTATCGCTGTGTTGACTTGTCAAACGCTGGAGCGCTCGTTGTTTACAACTGTTCTTGGGAAAGATCGGAGCTCTGGCATTACCCCAGGTATGCATTTGGGCTGATTGCAAGGGTGGGGCCAGAGAGCACTAAATCTTATTCAAATAAACGAGAGGGGCTGAGAAGAAAAGCGTGAACAGTCATTCTGCAGAATAGACCCCAGTGCAACGCAATTACGATTTATCAGGTACTCTGCATTTTCCTTCCAAAGAATTCTGCAGAACACTGTGGCTTAAATGAAATGCACCAGAGCTGGGATCGAGCGACGATAAGCCCTAATGTGACTCCTTGGTTGGTTCTCTGCTGAAGCTTTCTGTCTGTGTGCACTTCTCTTCCCAAATGGGGCGAGGTTCCAAGGAAGCAGAAAGCCCTCTCTGCAGGCTCCTTGTCTCGTTTCCCCTCTTACCTTCTGTAAAATACTGAGTTCCTTTATGCCGTTTCACAGAGTGAGGTTTAATTACATTCTGGGTTGCTTTTTTCCTGGTCATTCTTCAGTATTACTGATTTGATCAAAACCCCCAAGTAGAGATTTTACTGAGTCCTGAGATCTAAGACATCCAGATCAAATTTTGGAAAACCTTGCATTCCTAATAAAGTTCTCTACTTTCTCAGCACGCTTATCTTACATCGAATTAATAAAGTTTTGGTAGTTGTTTAAATAGATTAAATGTCACACTTTAAATAGAAAGAGAAGGCTCCACCTGACCGACCTACTTTTCATCTGTGATTTAGAAAAAGGCGAGATTAGCATGGATATTGCATTTTCAAGGACCTCGCCACTATTAAATAGACTGTTAAGTGCATTTTATGGCTGAAGAGTCTGTTCCCAGCTCAGTCTACAAGATGTGCTAAGTTCATCTCTACCTGCTACATTGAACATTCACTGACTAAAATACTTTCTGTGGGTGTAATACCTAAGCTCTGTATCTTTTAAGTACATAACTCTAAATATTTTAGGACTAGTAAAACGTAACTCAATAAAAGTCCCAAGAACATGTGTTGTCCCTCAAGGAAAATACAGTGTCCATATTTATCCAATGATATACATCCTGTACTCCATTAGCACTTGCATATCCTAAGGTGACCGGATGTTGAAAAATATCATAGGCACTCATAAAACGGCATTACGAGTCTTATTTAAATCAAAAAAGCAATAATAGCTGGTTAAAACTCCATCCTCACATCAACTCAACTTGTTCTCAGGGTTTCAAGGCTCTGAAAGGAGTGGTTTATGGGCTTACGTTCTAATGAACCACATAGATATTTTACTATTCATTCTCACTGAAATTTGGGTGAACTTCAGCATTTTCTGTTGTTATTGTTGTGTTATTGAACACAAAAGAAAATGTCAATGAATGAATGTGAGCTAAATCTTTAATTTAAAAATTAAAGATACAGTCCTTATATAAATTAAGAAATTCTTTTCCTGTATCTCCCTCTCTTTCATCAGTTTGTAATCTATCGTGCTGGGTTAGCAAACCCCAAAAGAAGCCAGGCTGTTAAAGGAGAATGCTGCCAGCAGGGCTCCTGACCCGCTTTTGCTCACGTGGCATGCCAGGGCTTTGATTTTAACTGCTTGGTCAAGTCCATCTAATCCAGATCACACACAGGCATAATTAAAAGGATTCTTCAATTCAGAACTTTACGTACCAAAAAGATGCCCCGGGGGGAGGGGGACTATGTATTCTGAGGGTTCCCAAGAGCCCAGACATGCGTCCTATTCTTTAAGCCTTTAAATTCCCCAGCTCGAACTTTCTGAGAGGACATCCTCCTACCCACTCTAAATATAGAGAAAGGCCCTCCTGGCCCTTCCGCTTTCTGCCATGAATAAAGACGTGGCCTTCCCCACTGTGCCCGGCTGGCACCACTGTGGTGGTTCTCCGATGCCCTCGTTCCACTTTGCTCATACCTCCCTCAGAGCGCCCATCGCATGCATGCCTCCTTGTGTTGTCGCTCGTTTTACGCATGTTTGCCTGCAACCAGACGTGAGGCTTTGTCAGAGGAGAAAGGATGCCTTGTTCTTTTCTATATTCTCTACGGTTTTCAGCACAATATTTTGAACCAGTGGGTTCACAATAAACATTTACTCAACTAATTTAAAAAACCATTAACCAACCAGTTACTAATCAAGATCGTACTAATTGAAGACTAAGCAGAGCTGTTAGAGAACTCCCAAATTCCCACTGGGACCAACAAGTATAATTTGAATATACTTGGCAGTACTTTCAGTTTTAAAAATATCCCCAAAGGAGAAAGCATCTGGACCCATCTGAACAATTTATAAAGCAATTTTGACCAAGTTATTAATGACGTGGTAAATTATTTATTCCACAGATATACACTAAGGCTAGGGTTCTTAAAAAAAAAAATAAAAAAGAGTGGAGCACTAAAAGTAGATCAGCCAGATGATTCAAACTCCCATTTCACTTTCCTCAGAGCTGCTTGGATTCTGTCTTCAGTGCTCTCCTTTGCTTGGTTGAGATGTAACCTGTAGTTCTCAACCACAAGAGCGGTCAGCCTACCAAGATGTTGGCAAGTTCTCATGATCCAAGACCACTAATAAGCTTTGTTTGCAAAACGAATTCAACTGTAGACCTAACACTGGAAGACAGAAGACCTGGTTCTAACCCTGTGCTGCCCCCGACCATTGCCTCGTCTAAAACACTTTATCTTTCCGATCTCAGTTTCCTTATTTGTGAAATCAGAGTGTTTTATATTGATAATCTCCAAGTTCCCATCCAATTCTTAAAATCCTATGAATTTATCACAAATAGCATTAATACTTATCTTTTCAATTCAGTAGGCCTTTTTTGGAAAAAGTCACGTGTGCATGTGGTAGATAAAAAATGGCCACAAATGCTTTGCAGCCCCTCCCAGGAAAAGGTAGGGTCTGTTTCCTCAGTCCCTGAATCCGGGCTGGGCTGTGACTTTCTTCGACTAATGAATATGGCAGAAGTGCTGTTCTGTGGGTTCCTCGGGAGTCTAGGCCTCAAGAGGCCTTGCAGCTTCTGCTCTTTCTCTCTTTGAGCACGAGCATCATGACAAGAAGCCAAGGCTAACCTGCTGGAGACAGATGGCTCAGACAGCAGCCAGCATCCACAGCAGACACTCAAGTGAGTCCACCGTAGACCATCCAGCTTTGTCCGGTCACCAGACGGAGCAGCCACATAACCAAAAGAAGACCAGGAGAACTGGCTGGCTGAGCCCAGCACTAATTGCCACCCTTAGAATTGTAACCAAATAAAACACAGTCATGCATCGTCGCTTAAAGGTGGGGACATGTTCTGAGAAATGTATCATTAGGCGATTTTGTCGTTGTGTGAACATCACAGAGCGCACTTACACAAACCTAGATGGTGCAGCCTACTGCCCACCTGGGCTGTACGGTACTAATCTTATGGGACCACCATCATATATGCGGTCGTCATTGACTGAAACGTCGTTATGCGCACGTGATGGTAGTTGTTTAGCCACTAAGTTTTGCGGTGATCTGTTATAGAGCAATACATCACTGGCGTGATTCACCTGGTAAAGGAAAATTTTGCAACAAGCAAAAATGTCTTCCTTCCTCCCAAAAACCTCAGTCCCCATCCCACGAGAAAACAGCTCCCACAATGGAAGCATATTCTACACACTGCTGTGCATCCTGCTCGATTCCCTACTCTACATCAGCCATAAAAATGGCCTTGGAGCATTGCATTGTATGGATACAGCGTAATTTATCTAACTGCTTCCCTCCAGATGGACATTTAGGCTGTCTCTGCCTTTTTTTTTGTTATTTACAAACATTGATGCAATGATCATCTTTGCACACATGCAGCGTGTGAGTATATCTAGAGGAGATGGGGCTGGGGGTCAAGGATGCTGCTCCCCTGCTCACATCTGTGGAGATTCCACTTCAACAGACAAACTTCTGCCCAACAGCAGGACCAGCCGGGCATCCTGTGGTCCGGCCAATGCCAGTGATGGTGAGCCCTGCTGAAGACAACTTGCTTTTGTTTACCTTCTGTCCCCCTGTCAAACGCTCTTTGTGGTTCTCAGCACTCTGTGTTCCTCCCGGTACGCAATAGCAGGCTTCTGATCTTTTGCCGAAAGCTACAAGTGCCATATCCTTTGCACAGACATCTAGCCTACACCAAGGGGTCTACCCAAGCTTTCTGACTCTGGTCAGCAACCTTACAGCTGCCCCTTCCCGAGGGAAGCCTGCCCATGATGAGAGAGCTACCAAATGAGTGAACGCCACTAAAAACAATGCCTGCCTTTCTCTGCATCGTACCCGCTGACAGCATCCTTGCTTTATTCCTGTTTCCCTCTCCACTCCAGCCGTCCTCTTCTGTGTTCTCCAGAAGGTTGTGATTTGGGAGCAGCCTCGCCCCTCTCCACAGGTGTCTGACAGGAGGCGTCGACTTGGAGAGAACACAAGCCTCTAAGACTCTGGTTCGCAGCCGCACCAGCACCCCTGACCGAAGTCTCCAGCCTCCAGACACTCTCCCTAGGGAAGGATGTCCAGGCTCACTCTCCAGAAGTACCTGAACCCCTAAGTGTGAGAAGTCAGTTTCTGAGACACCTCAGGGTTCTGAGGGTGAACGACGCCTCACACAGGGGACCAGGACTTCCCTGTGGCCCTACTCGCAGAGGAAAGGCACCTTCGGTCACACACTCCCAGGTGCTACAGCTCAGTGCACCCTCTTACGCTCTCACGAATAATGAACTAAATGCATCTACAAAACAAATGAGGCTGGAGAGCGAGATACTTTCCTAGCCTCCCTTGCAGCTAAAATGCCCAAGTGTCCAGGTTCTGGTCAATGACTTGCAGCAGAATCAGCTGGTGGGGCGCCTGTGAAAGCCTGCTTTCCTGACGAAAAGGATGGATGTGGTGTGCTCTGCCCCAGGAACCCCCACCCCCTCCTCCTGCATTGCATATGAAAGTAATACCTGGAGCTCTGACAGCCTTCTTGCAACCATGGGTGATGTGGCAGTTTTCTATTGCCAGTTTACTGCAAACTTAATGGCTTAAAAAACAAGTTTATTATATTAAAATTCTAGAGGTCAGAACTTTCCCAGCTTTTAAAGGCTGCCTGCCTTCCTTGGCTCATGGCCCCTTCTGCCATCGCCAAAACCAGCAGCATAATACCTTCAAACCTATGTTTCTCTGACCTCTGCTTCTGTCAACTTCCTTCCTTCTCGGGCTGACTCCCCTGCCTCCCTCTTGTAAGGACCCTTGTGGTTACATTGGGCCCACCTGGATGAATCACTGTAATTGCTCCATTTCAAGATCCTTAACTAAACCACATCTACAAAATCCCTTTCGCCACATAACTAATATATTCATCGGTTCTGAGTATTAGAATGTGACATCTTTTGGGGGCTTTTATTCTCAATACCAAAGTGCATAGTGCGTAATACGCACGATGACCCAAAGCTGAGGCTGGTGGAACAGGAAGACGGGAGGAGCCCAGATTCCTGCCGACATTACAGAATCACGGTACCGGCCCTTGACTGCCTACCTCTGGGTAATTAAATATCCTCATTGCTTCATCGCTCAAGTCACCATTAATCATTCCTTTGCAGCTGAGCGCGTTCTAACGGCTGTGCTGCTCTCGCTGTGCACCATCTAACATGCTGGGTTAGGTGGGGCCGTCTGGGACGGCGCTTTGTCTGCTGCAGGTGCACTGACGGCCCTGGAGGCACCGCACGGCTTTGCCTGTGAGCCGTTGTTTTTCCTTCCTACACTTTTGCCTTTCTACCCTCTCTTTCTACCCCCTCTCAGAGCTGTCCCGACCCCTGCGCCACCTGCATTCTCCTGGCCGACTCACAACATCACAGCCACCTCTTCTAGCTGTCTCTCCCTGCCAGCCCAGAAGTCTTCCCTCTGCTCCCAAAGTTCTGGGTAGGAAGCCAGCCTTGGTGTTTCTAGGGCAGCCTGACTCTCCCCGATCGTATTGTCCTTTTCATATCCATCAGCTCCTCAAAGTCAGAGACCTGTGCTAGTTTTACTTTTGCTGCATCCGGAGGCTAAATGATGCGATCAGGAATCAGTTTCCCTCCAGCCCTCGCGTCTGGTTTTCTTTCTTGGCTTTATTGCTGAGCACATGGAATAAGATGGCCACCAGGAGCTTCAGGCTTACCTTTTACCAACTTGGCAACCTAGATGGAAAGAGAGTCTCTCTCTCACAGCAGGTCCAGAAAAAGCCCTGGCCTGACTCTCGTTGGCCTCAATTCGGCCAGCCTGGGCCACATGCCAACTTGTGAAGCAGAGATTCGGGTCAGGCCCACCGGAACCACCAGAACTCAGAACGAGGGCGGGGAGGTTCTGCAAAGGAAAACTGAGGCTTTGCTACTAGAAAATGAGCAGACCAGATGCTGGGCAGGCAGAAACACTGAAGACCACAGGAGCAGGCGACATGGATAGTTTTCTTTTCTTGGGCTCTTGCTAGGCTCCAGACACCAGGCTGAGCCATTTTTATTCACTAAATAAACAGTTCCTGAGCACCTGCTACATGCTACGCATGAGGACAAGAAAGATATGTTATCTCATTTAATCTTCATGACAAATGTATGAGGTATATATTTTACTTATCCCTATCTAACAGGTTAAAAAATTAAACAGCACGTAGCATTGCGCGCTTAAGTAACTTGCTCAGAGGCACATGGGAGTGAGCACAGAGCTAGAATTCAAGGCTCATCAGAGAGCTTTAGCCTAACCAGACACACACCCTGCAAGTGTGGATGAGAGAGGAGGTGGGAGCAGGCAGCGTGGCCCTAGTGGCCTCCAGGGCCGGGCCATTCCAGGGAACGCCTAGGACCCAGACAAGGCACTCCAGTCAAGTCAAAATGAATCTCAAGGGCAGGGAGAGATATAGATACATGACCGAAGGAAGACAGACCCCTGGAGTTGGCAGGAATGAAGGGGAATTTGTGGACGAATTCTATATTTTATTTCATTTTTAGCATAAATGAGTGCTCATCCTCCCTCTTTGTTCCTTTCCTCACCCCCTGTAGTCAATAAGTTATAGACCCCAAGAGCTGGAAGGTGACTTAGAGAGCATCCAGTCAAAACCCAGATGGCAGCCAAGGTCTTCCTGCCTCTTAAGACCTCATGGAGTCCACTCAGGACCCACCTCCCCGCCCTGCCCCCGCCGCCTCCTGCGGAAAATCCAATGCCCTTCCAGACGTCTCCACCAAGACCTAGAGCCTAATTCTCATGGCAGTTGCTTCTGGCTCCGACTACTTTGTCTTCTAAGTTCTTGGTCTCCATATTGTCGCTTCTCCCTCATCTCAGCCTCATCAATTCAAACATGTAAGTCAACCCAATTATACAAAATAAATATATTTATCTCCTACACCTCATCTTGTGCTGAGAAAACTGAGGTATGAAGAGACTGAAAGACTTGCTCCAGATCAGGTAGCCAGGGAGGGGCAGGGCCTGGCTAAGAGGTGGGGTCTTTGGTCCCCTCATCATCTGCCCAGCCAGCAGACGCCGTTGTGCAGAGCCCAATAGGCTAAGAGAACTCGGGGGGCTGCGCCCATTTTTCGACAAAGAACTGCAACTCCAGGAGTTTTCCTCAGTCTCCAGTACTCATTAATTAACACTCTGTCTTAGTCTGCTTGGCGCTATAACAAAATACCTCAGGCAGGGTGATTTAAGGTCCATCAGGGCAGTTCCTGCTGAGGATGCTCTTTCTGGCTTGGAGGTGGCCACCTTCTGTGTCCTCAAATGACCTTTCCTCAGTGCATGGGGTGGCAGCGAGGAGTGAACCTCTGGTGTCTGTTCCCTTTCTCATCAGGTCACTGGTCCTGCTGGATTAGGGCCCCACCCTTATGACCTCATTTAACCTTATCTCCTGAAGACCATCTCCAAATATAGTCACGCTGCGGGGCTGGACTGCAACATACGAATTTTGAGGGACTACAATTCATAGCAGAATCCTACTAAAAGTTAGGGAAAAAACAATGAGTCGTCTCAGAAAACACTTTCACCTGCCTTCTCAAGTCTTAGAGAAGTCCTAATTACGAAAATAATGAATTATGGATAAACTCTTAGTTTTCATTAGTAGGGCAAAAGAACTTACAAATCACCTAACAATTCTTGAGCGCTCGCTGTGTACCAGGCACTGCTGTAAGCGCTTTACACGTCTTAACGAATTGCATCCTCATACCACCTTATTAGGTAGATTCTATTTCAAATCCCACTTTGCAGGTGAAGAAATGGAACCTGTCCAATATCACACAGCAAGTGAGGGGCAAGGCTAGGATTCAAACCCAGATAGTCTGTGCCTGTGTTCTTAACTACAACTCCGTATCACTTACACTTATTATAGTTATTTCCAATTTCCTGTGGTAAATAAATATAGTTATATAAAAACAATTGAAAAATAACATGTATGAGTTATTTTTTATATAGCTTATTCATATAAAGTGCTTAGAACAATAATTCTAAGTTAAAAAGCAAAAATAGAGGCAATTGAAAATTACCGCCAACTCACATCGGCAATGCATGAGCAAATCATCCCTCCTGAAAACGTGGGAGCTCCAGCGAGCTGCGTAGGTCGTAAGTAATGGGAACGATGAAAAGTCACCAAGCCTGGTGTTCCTGAGTAGAATAGAGAGTCCTCATTATGCCGTAACAACACTTAAGTTATGTTGTAAATACCAAGTATAACAGGAAAGAGAACACTGTCCGACCAGGATGACCATCTCTGCCAGTCTGCCAGGAACTGTCCTTCTCTTCCAGTCCAGAAAATTGGTATCTCCTCTGGAACCAGAAACAACTGTACTCATCCCAACATGTTTTTTATTTTGTTTTGCTGTGTCTTTGGTTTATGGTATTCAAAATTGAAAAATTTAATTTATTTTTTTTCTTATGGTCTCCATTTCCTGAGGTAGTGGATGACAAGTCCTAGTTGGAATTGGAGAGAGGGATGGAATTAAAAAAAAAAAAGATTGCATCACAAGGGCCCAAAAAGTATTCAAAGTAAGCACAATTCTCTGCTTTCAAATCCCCACATCCATCTGGAGGGACATTTATCCCAACTCTGTGACTCAGCCTGGCTTGCGTGGGGTCTCAATCACCCTCAACAACTTGTCTCGATTGCGTTTCCTCTCTCTTCCCAAAGGCTAGGAAACTTTAAATAATTTGACCAGATGAGATTTTTCACCTGTTGTTCCAAAAGCCATTGTTAATGGTATAAACTTTCTCCCGAGTACTTAGGTAGGGAGCCCAGGTTCATTAAAAAAATCTCCCTTCCCATGGTATTATTTTTGCCATAACTTTAAAATGTCTGTTTTAAGTTCAAAAACTAAGCAGAGACTCTTTTCCTCTATGAATTTCTGCTGTAAGAAATAATAATCGCTAATGTGTGTTATATTTTATAATAACGGTACTACCTCAAGGGGTTTTGGTGAGAATTAAATGAGGTAATATGTAAAAATTGCCCAACACAAGTTAGTACCCTGCCAGTGTTGGCTGGCCAAGCACTGCTGTAAGGGCCTGACTTGCACACCACAACTTCCCGAGGTGGCTACTGTTATCATCCTCTCCTTACCACCAAGGTCACTAAGTAATAGTCAGGTTACACAGTCACATGGCTAGAAACTGGCAGGCTGGATCTCAAGCCCAGGCAGTCAGCCTCCAGATTCTGTCCACGATGCCACATTGCTTCTGCCTCTCTGAGAGGAAACAGACAAGCCGCGGGAAATTCCAGGGACGGAATCAAAGGTTACTTTTCAAAATATTACTGCAACACTCTACTTTGAAATGCATCAGGAAAGTAAGATGGACTGATGGATAGATGAAAGGATGGACAGCTGGACTGAGTATGTGATAGAGCAAGTGTACTGTGTTAATGGTGCAATGGTGTCTACGGATGTTTGTTTCAAAATTCTTTCAACTTTTCTGTATGAAATTTTCTATAATAAAATTTGGACGCTCTCCCCCAAATATTACTGCAGCATATTTGTACCCTAAGAAGGGCCATTCAGGTGATTCTGTCTTTTTAAAAAAATTTTACCCTATCCAGCACCCCCCACTACATACGACAGCACACACTGAATTGCTAAATTGTAAGGATAGGCAGAGTACTATGGGATTCTTAAATAACAGTGATCACAGTGGACTGGCCTAAAACCAATGAAAGAAGTAAAAAAGTGTCCCCAAGGAATGTCATTGTGAGTCCCATTTCTGCAGATTGTGGCAAGTAGCAAAAGGGGAGAAAAATTACTATGTTTAGCACAGGCTAACACAGAAGACCCCTGTGCCGATAATCAGTGAATCAACATTTTTTAAGGAGAGAAGTTAGAAGTGGAATGCAAATTATTTGCAAATATTTAGATAGTATCTTTGGGCTATTAGTATTAATATAATAAGAAAAAAAGCTCACGTGCTTATTGCTTGTTATATACCCAGACTACTCTAAACACTTTACACGTATTAACTCAGTTAATCCTCTCACCACCTCTATGAGTGCAGGTAATATTGTCCCCATTTTACAGACAAGGTAACTAAGTCATAGAATTTAAGTAACCTAAACAGGGTAACATAGCTGATAAGTGATGGAGCCAGAATTTGAAATTAGGCAAGCTCATTTCCACACCTGTGCTCTTACCCACTCTGTACACTGCCTCTTGTTAGGGTTTTAAGTAGTTAATTCATAACCCTTCTCTTTCCCAAGTAAATTTAGAACCACTTGAGAAGTAGACACAGGAGTCAAAGATAAGAAATATTAGCTTTATTTCTAATGAGAGCTAAATTAAGTGATGTGCAACCAAGTGGATTTGCTAATATTTGCTGAGCTAGTCAGACTTACCTCCCCGGTCACAGGCAGCGCTGAAGTTACAGACCTCACTGCACAGAGCACGTTCTGCTAAGGTCATGGCATGGCCGAGGCTGAAAACCAGAATGCACCCTCTCTGTGAGCAGGCAGGTCCCGGACGTGCAGGAGCAGCTGCTCCACAGATGCCCAGGCCCTTCTCCCAGACTCACTCATCAGACAAATCATCCTCCCTCCCTCAGGGGAGGCGGGGGAGAGAAAGGCTCACACGTCCTCTAATGAAAATGCCTCCCCACGGAAACATATGGAGCAGGAAATAGTATTTTCTCAGCTAACACTTCTTAGGTATTAAATTCAGCCATGTAAGAAGAAAAAAAAACTGCTGGACACACACACACACACCCCATGAGTAATGTGGAGGCTTCCCAGAAAGCATATATGATATTCTAATATTCTAAGGAGAAACTGAGGTTGCCCTAGGAGGGCTGGAGGGTGGAAAGCTGGAGGAAGAAGCCTCCTGCGGCCATATCTGATGGAGATAACCCACTTAGAGCACTAGCACGGTTCCTGGCACGTGGTAAGTGGTCAGCTAATCTTCTTAGCTCCTATCTTTATTTTTGTTGTTGTTCTGTCCTCAGTGACAATTCACTTTCTGTGTGAAAACACAGAATAAAACCATTTGAATAGATTCCTGGCCAAGTCTTTTTCAGAGGACAGAAACGTTTTCCATTTTATAACACTGTGAATTTTGCAAAGCACTTTAACATATATTATCTCATTTGATTCCCAGAACAACCCTGGTAAGGCAGATATCACAGTGCAAATTGCATTTTGTGCAGGAGTTAGATTCTAAAGTAATATGTAAGGTAAAAAAATCAAATATAATAAAAATTAGCCACAAAATCCCTTAAATTTGCCTATACAATATACAAGCATACCATCTTTTCCTTAATCTGATAGCCTGCTTTTCCTCAATTGCCAGAACAGGTTGATGCCTCTGGTTGAACTCCAGGTGTACCAGCTGGCTTGCATTTACGGGCCACGTTGTACAAATAATATAAGGGCGATATATTTAAACACAGGTATCCCATCCTGTTTTCTGTAGCAAGATGCTCACACTGTAAAAGGCACATGGAAACTAAGACATCATACTGGAAACAGAAACTTCATGCAGCCTTTGCTTCCTCTCCCTGGGTGCCACGCCCATGGAATGGAATTCAAGTCAGCTTTTTCATTCCATCTTCTCTCTCTCTTTCTTTCTTATACTTTCAAACTGATGTTTGTTTTAACTTGAGTAAGCGAAACAGACATATAATGTCTCCCCCAGATTATCATAATCTGAGGTTTATGGTTTCAAGTGACTTAGCTAAAGTCACCAGGCAGCAAACCCCCCACCTGGCTGACTTCTATCCCATCCTCCTTTAACTAGACAACATCACATCCTCCCATTAACCAGACAGTATCACTGAGGTGGTCTTTACAAGCTCAAAATTAGGTATTGGCCTGATCTGAGCCAATGTAGGCAGACAGCGACTCCTCCTAGTGAAATCTTAGTGTACCTCTAAAAAAATGTTAAAATTAGTCCACCTAGACCGGAGCTCAGCACAGACATAAGGCGCATGTCCTTGTTCTTGTGAAAGTGCTATCATATCTTTAACGACTCTTGTCAAGACCTCTCATCCACAAGACTGAAAAATACCCTGAAAGCAAACAAGTGATTTACCAAGTGGCACCAAGAGTAAATTGTTTCACATTTGTTAAGTCGTGAGAACACAGAACTGATACTGTGCTCAAACAGATGGAAGGGACAGTGGTCTCAGCAACTTCATTTTTAAATATGAAATGTGACCACCCTTGGTATATGATATCAGAGAAAAAAATAAAGGCAGTCTTATGAAAATACAACCAGTATAAAGTCAGCAAAACTGTAAAGTCATAGTGGCCACCATTTTTGAGCACTCCAAACACATTATCATAGTAAATCTTCACATTATGACCCTCATTTTATAGATAAGAAAACTGAGCTTCAGAAAGACCAAATAACTTTGATCCAGACCATGCTTAGAAAACAGCTGAGCCATGGGCCGGCCTGGTGGCACAGCGGTTAAGTGCATATGTTCTGCTTCTCAGCAGCCCTGGGTTCGCCGGTTCGGATCCCGGGTGCGGACATGGCCCCGCTTGGCACGCCATGCTGTGGCAGGCGTCCCACATATAAAGTAGAGGAAGATGGGCATGGATGTGAGCTCAGGCCCAGTCTTCCTCAGCAAAAAAAAGAAAAAAGAAAAAAAAAGAAAACAGTTGAGCCAGGATTTGACCTCAGGACTATCAGATCCAAAGTCCATGCTCTTTCCAGAATATCATTCTAGGGGCTGGCCCTGTGGCCGAATGGTTAAGTTTGTGCACTGTGCTTTGGCAGCCCAGGGTAGAAGAAGAAGATTGGCAACAAATGTTAGCTCAGGTGCCAATCAAAAAAAAAAATATATATATCATTCTGCCTCTCAAATAATAAACTGTTCCCAACAAGGGAATCACTTTTGAAAATACAGTATAGCTATCTCTTACCTGGTAAGTTTTTAGCTATTGTCGTTAATGAAGTTTTTTCTCACACTTCATCTCATTTATGTAAGAATATTTTAAAGCAACAGGTAAATAAATGTAACCCATTAAGTGTGTATATTGAATCCACTGTATGAGAACGATGGTTCCCGAAGCGGAGAGTGGGTTCACTCCCGGTCTCCTGTGGGGCTTCTTCAAGTTATCCGTGGGGCCCTATGGGCAGTGGTGGTAGAAGTGGGTGATTCAGTCCCCTACCCTGAACTGCAGTATATACCACCAAGATCAGGCCAAAGGAGTCATCAAACTGCTGGAGGTTTGAATGACAGACATCTTGGAATAACAGATATCGCAAATCAAGACAAAAGTTAAATTAAGTTTTAAAAAAGTTCTAAATTTTTCAATAGTTGCTCAAAAGGATCTGTTGGCTAAAATTTTGAAATGATAGTTAGAATGCTGTAATTCTCCTCTTTCTCTCAGCTAAATTTTCAGTAGGAGTCTTTACATGGGCAAGTATAGAATCCATCAGATAATTCCAATTCAATGTCAGGACTAGGGCTAGGAACTAGTCTTGTCTTTTAACCCACTCTATTAACTCTTGCACTGGATTCTCTCCAGCAACAAGAGCAACTTTACCATGAAGTCGTTATTCCTGACGTGTGTGAAAAGGGGATGCTGTGGAGTACTATCAATGAAGCAGATGTTTCACAATGCTTGTGATTAATTTGTGCTGATCTTGATGCCACCTTGCTCTTGTAACCAACATTTACATTTGCAAGATGGTAGAATTAGAGAGATGACTTACTTGCATAATCTGTAACAATGACAAAGAAGTAAGCTAACTGGGCTAGGTAAAGACTGAATCAACAGGGACTACACAAACTAGATAGCAATTTGCAAATAAAGTAGTAAGAGCATATTATCTTGATCCCCATTGGAGGGCAATGGCCAAATAATCTGGGATTTCCCTTCTTTCTTCTTCTTTATGTTAAACAGTAGAATCTGTGTGAATATTTTTCAGTGAAGACATCGAAGTTTCTAGTTCCATATGGTGAAGGGTTTGGATGACTGACAGGGAAGACATTTTTTAAAAATGATTACAGCAATGAGAGAGAAATTAAATGATTTAACTTTTAAAAAATACCTTTCGTCTGGTTAAAAAAAAGAACATGAGATTCAACAACCATCCCACAAGATTTTTACCACCTGGACAGTCTAAACCCAACCCTAAAGGAGGCGGTAAGTAGGGAACTAGGGCTCTCCAGGGCGTCTCAGAGCAAAGCCCATGGGGCACCTAGAAATGTATACTGAGTGCAGAATCCTGGTGCTTTCTTGAATCTTTCGCTTTTGCTTTTGCTCAGTTTTCCCCACAAACAACAGTTTTAAAGTAGAGGCCAAACCACAGTGAATTCTTTGTGTTCCTAGATAAAGAAACCCAGCACATGATAATATGATCACCTTTAATATTGGAATCTAAGCAGATTACTCTCAAATTCTCCATACTTTACTAAGGAAATGAAAAGCTTCTATAAAATAAAGGCACTCTAACAAATAAAGAGGCCCCTAAGTGCAATGGATTGTTTTGTGGGATAAAGATCCCTCTTCTACAGGAGGAGGGGAGCACAGGCTGGCTGAAGAGGGGGGACTCTGGAAGGGTTTTCTCCATTAGGCGGGAGGTGGACCTGACCACTGGTGTTTCAATTTAGGAGAAGGAGTTTTCAACTAATTTCACAATGGCAGAGAAAACACCCCAGAAAATCCCATTATATATGAACATTGATGTGTCCTATACTTTTTAGATCTCTAATCAATGCTTTTTGAATTCCTTCACTTAAGAAATTAACATGGTGTTTACAAAAAGCATTTATGATCAGAAAAGGATGGAAGAAAAGAAATGGGAAGAAAACAGTCCCCCAAACTCTTAAGAAAGACTTGATTTGATCCATTAACAGCCTTCAAGATTCCTCACCCCACTCCCATGGTTCTAGCTTCTCATTTCTTGCACAAACAATTTTGATGTCCCCTTTGTGCTCAGCAGTGTCAGACAGTAGGAACTCACAGGGCATCGCTGACAAGGGTTCATTAGTTGGCACGATGGGCTCCAAGAAGGTGCAACTAACCTGAGCTGGGAGGCTCAGGAAGGCTTCCCGGAGGAGGCGCTGCTTCCCAGGTGGAGCTCGAGAGCAAAGAGAAAATTTGGGGTTTGGGGTTATCCTGGCGCTGACAGCGATCCCGGGCACGCGCCCCTTGCAGGAACGGGTAACGGGCCAAATGTGTTGATGATCTTGTGGAGAAAACCGAGTCTGGCTTACCGTCTGTCGCGAGGAGAGAGAGGAAGGGGTGGAGGGAGGAAGAGAACCCCAGCTCCCTCTTGGGCGGGACGTGCGCTGCAGCCCCAGCCGCCGCATCCGGGAGGAGCGTTCCGAATGCCGGGGCCTCGGGAGCGGGAGCGGCGGGGCCGGGACGGCCGGGGGACACCTGGCGGCCGATGGGGGCACCGTCCGTCCTCGTGACCTCCCTCACCACTCGCCCGGGCTGTGGCCTACCCAGGACGCAGGAAAGTCGCCCTGGTCCCCCACACGTCCCAGGCGGGGGCGTCCGGGCCTGCTGGTGCGCACGGCGGGGATCTGCCTCCTGGCACCGGCAGATGGGCGCAGCCGGGGGCTGGGAGCCGAGGCCCCCACGCCCCTCGGGCACCCCCACCCCGCGGCGGGGCCTCCCAGGACCCGCTCCTCCCTAAAGTTCCCTCCCTCCTTCCCCCTCCAGGCAGGGGGCGGGGGTCCTGCAGGCTGGGCCCGGGGCTGGTGGCCCGGGCGGGTGGGGGAAGCGCACCCTGGGGCCTGCGGTTCCCACCTTCTATCTTTCGTCCAAAGCGCGAGGCCAGAAGGAGACGGAGCCGCCGGTCCCGCAGAACAGGACCGCGCCGCGCTGGGCTGGCCCGGGCGGGGCGGGCGCCCAGGGTGCAGGGCTTGGGCCCGGAGCTGAGCCCGCGCGGCCGGCGCCTCTCCGCATCTCCTTTCCTCTCCTCTCCACTCTTCCCCACCTTCCTTGCCCCGCTGCTCGCTGTTTTCCTTTCCTCAAGTGGGACCTCCTTCCCGGGTGCAGAACAATGTTTCCTCCTCTAAGTATTTACACAGCTCACGCAGGAGCCGCTGAGTGACCTTGGGGAAGTCACGGAACCTTCTGGGGCTCTGTGCAAAGAGGGGAGGGTGTTCTCCAGGGCTGTTCTCCGGAAGATGCTCTGGAACTCAGCCCGGGAGGGCTCGCCGGAACGAGGGCGCCCTTCTCGCTCCCCGCTTGCCGCGGGCAGGACTGAGCTGTGCGCAGAGCACAGAGTCGTCTGGAACCAAGAAGGGCTTTAGGTACGAGTTTCATATTAAAATAGAGGAGGGAACTAATTTAAATCTCATTTTTAAAAGTCTGATGTAAGACACTTCCTAGGGAAATAATAAGGTGATAACGCTGCTTTTCTACGACTCCTTGGCTGATTTGGCGACGTTTCTTTTCAAGTTTTGTTCCGGCACCCGCCCTCCTCGGCCGGTCTTGCCCCCGGGGCGCAAAGAATGGCTGGTACATTCCTAGGAGGGCGCGGGGAGGGTGGTGATGCTTAAGAGAGAAGTTGGCTCTGGTGGAACCGCCAACTGTTGGAGGCAGGCAAAGGGCGGGTGGTCGTGTCCGCGGGCTGGGGATCTGGTTACCTTGAATTCGCCCGGAGGCCGCGTCTGCGCTAATGGGCGTCTGTCAGCGGCGGGCTCAGGTTACCCCACTTGCCTCGGACAGTGGAAGAAAAGGGGCAAACAGCACAGTGGACGCTCAGCCAGGAGGAAGCCCGCCAGGCCTCTGGGGCAGGGCGAGTGGGCGCCGCGCGCTGCTGCTCAGGCCCAGGGCTTGGTCCAAGGACTCGAGGCCAGGAGGAGACTCTACCTTTTAAGGCCGCTCCGGACCCGCCTCTTTTGCTCCACTCTCCAGGGAGCAGGGAGCTGGAATAGGTTCTGCGACCCCTCTTAGAAAAACCCACTTTTCACACCTAAAATCGAGTTGTTCAAAACCAAACCAAACACGGCAGGTGTTTGGAACAGAGTTGTTTCTCTGTCCGGAAGCCATTACCCAACAACGACAAACTCCTTCCACGCCCTTAGCTCTTCGCAGTTTATAAAACGTTTTCCACTGACACCGACTCACCCAACCCCGCCAGCCCGAGCGGCAGGCAGACGGCTCACTCTCGCACAGGGAGCAGAGGAGACGCCGAGACACCACGCAGTCTGTCCAAGGTCACGGTCAGGAAATGCCTGTTCCCTGGTTGGGATCCCCTCTGCAAAGCCTACTCGTTCCCCTGCTCCTGGTCATCCACCACCATGAACTAGATACTCCACCCCCCCAAAGGTCAGCCGGGGCACTCTGAGAACGCCCTTCCAACCTCCCCACCCGGCCCCCCGCGAGGAGTCCATTCACTAATTTACGCAGACACAGGTGGAGGCCGAGGGACACAGGGCTCTGGGACATTCTCTTAGGACAGTTCTTCAAGGAATCCACGTCGAAACGCGCGGACACACACACACACACACTAGCTTTTCACGGTCCCCTCACTGCCAAGACTCTCCCTATAAGCCCAGTAAAATAAATAACCTCAAATATAACTCTTAATTGCTTCCAAGTCGATGTTTCCTCATCACTAAACTTTATTGCTTCCAATCTTTAGGACAAACTCCCCTCGGGACTCTGTCCCTTCCAGGAGACGGGCTGAGGAAAGCAGCCTCTCCGGGATTCGGCCTGGGCGTCCCAGGCCGGGAGGGCGAGCGAGGGAGTCAGGTGCTCGGAGCCTGGGAGGCAAGGCGAGGCCTCCGAGGGCTGGGGCTGGACCCTCGGAGACAAACGGGGAAGTTTTCCACCTGCTCGTCGCCCCCTACAGGCCACGTGGGCCACCGCAGCGGGAGCCCCGCGTGGCGCGCGCACTTTTTGCTCCAGTCTCGGTTCGCATTTCCCTGGACCTCCAGATCCACCCTCCATTCTGGGGGACCGAGCGCCGGGTTCCATTCAGGGACACCGCCCTGGGGATGCTGTAAGGACCACAGGCCTCGGAACTGGATTGACTTTCTAGAAATAAGTGCCCGAGGAAGTGAAAGCCAGTTTAAATTCGTGCGTAGCCGAAAGCTAAAATCCTCCCCATAAAAATCAACCCGCTTCCTCTTTTTATTACAAATAAATCTACCTAAGTGGAATAAAAAGCCGGTATCAGTCGTGTCGCCTCTAAATCTCACTGTAAGAGGGGATTTCACTGCCTTTCGTCTCTAGTGCCCGCGTTCGGTCATATCAAATGTATGTTTCAACCCCCCAGCCCCCACACGTGCTTGCGTTCATTTCATATGATTTTACATACGATTTCTTGCATTTTGCCTTCTGCTCTGAACCTTCGTGGTTAACCAGCTTAAACCAAAAAGGGCTTTTCAGAGGGGTACGGCCAGGCCTGTCTCCCAGACATCTGCCAGGACTTTAAACAGCCGCTGGCCGTTTCGGGGTCTGGATCTGAGCGTCTCCTACCCTCCAAGAGATAAAGGAAGGGGACCATCTCCAGGCTTTGGTTGAAGGTTGAGAAGCTGCTGGAAGGAAGGCCGCCGGCCATCTCCGCTCCTCTGCACCCGCCGCCTAAGGCGTCGCTGGAAACAGCCCCGCGGATCCCAAGCGGCGGCTGGTGGCCGAGTGTCAAGCCGCGGGCGCAGGCTCGGCCGGTATTGCTGCTATGCGCGGAAATATGAGCGAGTAATTTTATAAGTAACAAAGGATCAGGGATGGAATGAGGCCCCTGTTATCCAATGTCATTTAGAAGCCTTGGATCAGCAGCTTCTTGAGGCTAAAAGTGAATTCAAGAAGCCCTGCCTTTCCCTTTTCCCAGGGGTGTCAGCTAAATTTAGAAATAACCTCTATGTGTTTGCACAAATCATGTACCATTTGCTGTTTGTGTAAAAACCGATTAGCCAGACACAACTGTGAAACAACTTGTTACTTTTATAGCTGCAACACACAAACAAATTTAGATCCGTTTAGTTTTCCTTGTAAAAGGAGATTAGGAGGGACCCGCCCGGAGACTGTGTGGTCCGTAATCTCTTCTGCGTGAAGGGTACGTCGCTCCTCCGGCGGCGGCTGATTACCAGGTTCTTGTTTATCGAGTTAAACTCTCTCACCCCCGGCAGCTTGTTTTATTTTAGGACTCTGATCCAGAAGGAATGTTTACTCAGGATACAATAATGTTTACTGTTTACCAGGAAAACAGATCCGGTATTTGCAAGGAAGTGTCTCTCAAAGAGACTCCCCAGCCCACGCCGACAGCAGAGAAATGAGGCTCGGGTCCGAAGCCGGGGGCATCTCCGCGCCCAGGAGGCGCGGGGGACGCCAGCGCCGGGGACCGGCCGCGTTCCGCGCACAGGACGCGCAGGAGGCCGGGCTGACAGTACTGCTGCCCGCTCCAGGCTTAAAAAGCGATTTCGCATAAGTAATTGTAACAGCTAAATTAATTACAAAATAATTAGAATTGATGCCATTTGAGGATATGTTAGTGGTGATGGGAACCGGCCTCCCGCGTCTAGATGTTTCATTTCTGCCATAATACTCTCAAGATTGCAACAGCTAAAATGAACGTTAAAAATAATCCACTAGGACACCTCTCCATTCCAGCCCTATGATCTCGCACTTCACATCAACCCAGCCTAAGGTATCTTTAAAAAAAAGTTTTTAAAAAGGGAGTGATGTGCACCTGGTCTTAAAAAGGTATTAAGGCCGCTACTCCTTGGCCTCCAGAAAGGCTTTCGGTTGGAGGGAGAGGAGGCGTCCACAGGAATCCTTCAGAAATCGAAATTATGCTGTGGATTGATTATTGCCATAGAAAAGTGGCATCTTATTTGAAAATATTGTGAAAGAATAAAACAACTATGTATTATCTACCGAGTTAATAGAGATAATACAATTGCACTGCAAAATTTAAAATGCCATCACATACATTTAAAAACATCAAGTAGGTTTATTTACTACTTCCACTGAAGGAATGAGAACTAATTTCAAAAACCTAAGATTTAAATGCTAAAATGAGGGATATGTTTGGAATTTACATTCTTTTGAAAGGATAATTGAAATGACCAAGAACTCTTATTCGAGAAGCCTTCCTTGTGAAAGACAGAAGTCTGGCGTTTAAAAAAAATTAAAACCTTGTGCTGTTGTTTAGACGTAGGTTGGTTTTTTAAATGGCAGCTCATTTTATCTCCAGAAATATCTGGTCATTTAGATTTAATATATTGACATGAGATCATCACCCATATCTTGATTTTATGTGGAAAAGAATACGATTTAAATTAGGCATATTCTTTCCTTTCCCAATTAAATTTTTCTTACACTCAAATTACAAATTAGCAAAGTTTGAAGAGGCCATTCTTCCAAACTCCCGAATTTCTGGGGAAGAGAAGATGCAAACGCCACTTAAAAATCTTGTCATTTACCTCGGACACCTAAATAAAACACTAGGCTGAGCATTTTAAAAATTTATTTACAAAGTTGTGTACAACACGATGGAATAACATTTAGAATACCATATATATTCATTCATATATAAACAGACTTTTATAATAGAATGACACTTTTCGCCTTTTGAAAATTTTTTTATATTTAAAATCTCCCAACGTCTCTATACATTTTCTTTTTCCTCACATAAAACTGCGGAGAGTGAACCTTCAAAAAAAATGAAAGTTCAGAGCTCTAAATCTACTGAATTTATTTTTTCTTAAAAAAATAAAAACCCCAAAAGGAAAGTCAGTGATTTTTATACAAATATGTACAAAGCGTCTCCCTCCCATCCCCACGGGACCGAGAGCGGGCGCCGTCGGGGCACGATTTTGGGAAATTCCGTTCTCGGCTTTACCTGTGCTGAGAGCTACTCCGGCGGGCGCGCGGCGCGAGCAGACCCCGCCAGCCGAGGGGCGCCAGGGGCTGGGGGCCGGCCGAGGTCGGGGTCGAGGGTCGGGGGAGGAAACGGAGGAGAGGCAGAGCGTCCGGGAGAGGGCAGGGCCGCCGGGACCCCCGCGGGGCGCGCAGCCCGGGTTCGCAGCCCGCCCGCGCCGCCCCCGGCCCTGCGTCCCGGCCACCCGCGCGCCCCTATTGCGCCGGCCACTTGGCTTGCGCGGCCGCGGCGGCGGCGGCGGCGGCCGAGGCTGCGGGCTGCAGGAACTGTCCCGAGAGCGGCACGCTCAGGATGGGCGCGATGGTGGCCGTCGTCCGGCTCAGCGACAGCGGCTGGTGCGTGGCCATGAGCGCCGCCGACTGCACGGTCCCGGGCGGCCGCAGGAAGGACTGCGCCGCGCCGCCGCCGCCGCCTCCCGCGCCGCCCCCAGTCACCCCGGCGCCCCCGGTGCCCGCCGCCGAGCCCCCGGGCGCCGCGGGGCCGCCGCCGATGATGTTCTCGATGCTGAACGACGGCCGCGCGCTCGGCTCCGACTTGATGAGCGCCGCCGTGCTGCCCGCCGCGCCCGGCGTGCCCGCGGCGGCCGCGGCGGCGCCCAGGCTGTTGAGCTGCAGCTGCAGGCCGGGCCCGAGCTGCGA
>NC_060284.1:2611579-2665037 GCF_021613505.1 Equus quagga | reverse complement strand
GCTGCCCCGGCCTCGGCACCGGGCGCTCCGGCCGCGCCCCTCGCTCGCCCGCCGTCCTCGGCCTCCGGCCCGGGCGCGGGGAGCAGCCGCGGCGCAGGCGGGCGCGGGACGCCGGGGCGACGGGGGGAGGGGGTCGGGGCCGCCGAAGCCCCGGTAGTCGAAAGTCCCGTTTTAAGGACTGGCCTGATAGATTACTTTCTACTTAAAGATCCAGCGGGAGGCGGGGCCACGTGACCGCGCGTGACGTCAGGGCCGCCGCGGAGCCGGCCAAACTCAAGTTGGTTCGGGGAATTGTCAACAAAGGGACGAGGGACGCGCAACTCGGCGCCGCGTCGTGCGCCAGCATCGCGCGGGCCCCGAGGGCGCCCTGCCCGCCCGGGCCCCGAGCCTCGGCTGCAGCGGGCGCGGGGGTCGAGGGGGCCTGGGGGCGGGCGCGCGGGCGTGGGCCCCGGAGCGCCGGCCGGACCCCGCGGCCCTCCCCGTCTCCCCGCCCCCGCCCCCTGCCAGCACTCCTTAGACAGGGACTGGGCGACGTGGGACGAGACTCCCATCCCATCTTTTAAAAAAGAAAAACTTAGTAGTCTCTGTTCTGTTGCTTTGGATTCTTTGTAGCTCTAGAGAGTCCGGGCTGCGCGCCCGGCTCCTTCTCGCTGGTTAGACTTCAGACCCCCTCCTGCCTCCGTGCTTCCTCGGCGGAGACCCCACTGAGGGCGCCGCTCCTCTCCCCCCCCCCCCCCCCCCCCCCCCCCGAGACCCAGCCCCCGGTCCTGCCTCGGCTTTCCCGGCTCGATGGGGCGGGTTTTTATATCTGTGTATTTTTCGCGCGGCCGCCACAGCCTCAGCTGGGGTTCCCGAAGGTCAGAAAATGGCTATTGATTAATCTATTAGAATAGTTGCCGAGAGAAATAAAAACGACGTAAAATAACAGGGAACCTATAAATACAGAAGCCGTAACTAGCTGCTCGGAGTTGTTAAACGACTTAGCATGTGAAAAAGTCGGAAATGAGGCGCTGGGGAAGGAGCCGGGAGTGGAGCGGCCTGGGTAAGTGCAGCGGGGCCGGGACGGGGCTCCGGGCCTCGAGGGCTGGCGCCGCGCCTGGACCGGGCCGGCGGGACCACGCCGGGCGCCGGCGGAGCGACCTCCTGGGAGCGGGGGCGGCCTGGGGCTCGCCGCGGGCCGGGCTCTCAGTGGCTGCGCACTGAGTGGATTCTGTCCTCTTAAGGTTTACAGAAACCCTCCCGGACTGAACTCCGCGGAAGCTGGCAGCAGAGCGCGTGGAGGCGGCGGCGAGGACGCGGCCCGTGCACACCGAGTCTCCTTGGCAAGGGAGGTCAGTGATGGTAGGAAAGACCGTGGGGATTTAAGCGAGTTTGGGAGAGGGGACCGCAAACAGCCCCTGGGTGCGACGCGGCAGTGCTGGGCCGCGCGGACCTCGCACCTCCGCATAGCGCTCCTGACCTGGTGAGTCCGCGATTCGCCACCTCTTTCCTCCCGCGTCTTTAGGCCGCCTCCGAGCGAGCCGCCAGCGCCTGCGGGTGCGGCGGGCTCCTGGAGCCCAAGCCCAGCCTGTCCGCTGAGGGCAGGGAGGCGATGCCAGGCTCACCAGAGGACGGAGCACAACGGGGGGCGGTCCGAGAGAAAATAGTGGGGTACGCAAGACGACACTAGGAAACTGGTGTAAATGCTCGTGGACAGTGGTGCCTCTGGTTCCCTCAGTCTGTGTCTCTCTCACCTACGACACCCTCTCTCCTTGGTCTACACACACCAAAAAAAAAAAAAAACCCGAAAACTTACTTCCTTATAGGCAGTGCGACCCACGGATTGACTTTCATCTCCATTAGATAATTTCCAGGATATAACATTAGCCCATTGGATCCCCACTTCGCAAGAGGTTCCTGGTTGAGGAAGGGGGGAGGGTGGGGGCAGTTACTCCATCCTGAGATGCCGGCGAAACTCCAAGGATTTTCTGTATCTGAATGATCCCCCGGTTGCACCTGACCCTAAATGCATCTGGGTTGATTCCCGCAGCTGCACCGCTTTGTGGCCCGCGGGCTCCGAACCGCTCCCATCGCCGTCTCGACAGCCTCCCGCGAAACCGACTGGAGCGGCGAGCTGGCTGCCCATCGCCCCCCGGCTGCCGAGGCCGCGGCTGCAACTGTGCGAGGAATCCAGTAATTATACAAAAGGAAGGTCGGAAGGACAAAACAAACCAACCGAAATTGACAAATTCCGAATTTCCTTTGCTCAGCTTCGGTTGTCCAGCCCAGAGGCAGGCGCGGGCCGCAGCACGAGGCCCACCGCGGCCTAGGAGGCCGGGCCTGCGTGGACGCGTGCACGTGTGCGCGCGCGGGAGGATGGCGGCCCCGGGGGGCAGTCCTGCGCGGTCTTCTTGAAGTAGCCTCCAAACGAGCCTGATTTCGATTCCGCCGCCCGCAGGGCTGGCTCTCCGACTCCCTCGGCGCGGCCGGCCCCTGCGTTCACCCTTCCTCGGCCAAGACCTGGCTTCATCCATCCACTCCCCGGTGTCTCATTGGAACCTCCCTGGGGGAAGGGGGGGTGGTGGTGGTGAACAACTCCCAGCCGCCAGTTCCATTTGTTGCGCTTTTTTCCTTCGACACAATAAAAGTCAAATTAATTGATTCATACCATTAATTACGGCGCGTAGCGTGAAAAGCAAGCTTCCCCTCGGTTAGAGATCTATTGTGCTAATCTCTTGTTCAATCAGTGTTACCATCTGATGCCGGGTCTGGCCCTTACAGAAACTTTTCGACTCGATTAGCTAAATGATGAGACGTGCAGGACCCGCTGGCTGCCGCCCCGACGTCCCGCGCCCGCGCCGGCCCAACCGCTTAGTATCGACTTCCAGCGGAGGCGGCGGAGTTCCCGCGACCGCTCGGCTGGGGACCCGCGGCCGTTCCCTCCTTCCGGGCAGACAGCGGCCCCAGCGCAGCTCCCGGGGCGGGAAGGAGGCGAGCGGCGGCCCAGGTGGGAGGCAGGAAGGGTCCCGCTGTCCTCGCCGCGGGGCGCCGCGGGCGGAAGGGCCCGAGCAGACGCGGGCCGGGGACCCTCCTGCCCTGGGCCGACCAGATTCCGGCTAAGAAAATCGTGTTTACCGCGTGGTTGCAGTTTGCTTCTAAAAGCCCACAAGTCGTCAGTAACCGCCAAACTTTAGGGCGGAGAGAGATGGACGAAGCGAGACAGATACAGAAAGTGACACATTAGTGGGGGAAGAAAAACGCGATTGAGGGAATGGAAATATGGGGAGGGGGGATGTGGATAAATATTATCTGAGTCGCAGAGGGTTACTGGAGGAGATAGAGAAAGGGGGAACGAGCACACACACACACAATTAGTGCGAGAGTGGCTACTAGGGTCACAACAAGCCAACTTCCCAGGAGGGGTTTGAAGAAGATGGCAGCCAGCTGTCTCACCTGTTCAAATGTTTGAAACGTTTCAGCCAAAGGAGAATGGCATGAGGCTCCCTCCGTTTCTCCTGGGGCGGGCAGAGTCCGTGGTACCCAGCTGGGGAAGCCACCAGGACAGGGCCGTCGGGGACGCGGCTTGCCGGTGGTGGAGGGGACCGAGGTTCCAGCAACAGGAATCAAGGAAAGTGGAGTCCGGATCGATAGGAAGGAAATTGAGACGTCTCGGGGGAGGGGAGATTTAGTGTGTGCGTTCTGGGAGGTGAGATGGAGGGGAAAAGTGGATGGAACAATTTATGACGGAGAAGGGGAAATTAATTACGACTCAATTTGGGTTCTTAAGTGGTCAACACAGGAGGAGGGGCGCGGTGAGTGTGCGGGAGGCCAGAGTGGCCCACCTCCCCCTCCTCAGGCCCGAGCGAACCCAGGTACCCGCTTTCTCCTCCTTTAAGTCAGAGATTGTGCCAATGGCTCGAGTAAACCGTTGGCCCGATGTGAGACAGGAGCACCATGCCCGCGTGCGGGTGCGCTTTTCTTACAATCCGGGGAGATGGGACCAGGTTCTGCGCAGTGAGGGGCGCGTCCCCCACCGAGAGCAGCCGCGTCTCTCTGTTGCAGAGGAAACAAAACGTGGGTGGAGCCCAGGTGGAATACACCCCTCCTCCTCCAACCCCCAAGAACCAAAGTCGGCTCCTTCTTGAAATTCTTCATAGATCTGTTAAACTATTATCAGCCTCGGCCTGGCTGGCCGCCACCGAAGGAGGTGGGAAGGGCCGAGATGATACCCGGCTTCCTAACCCACCCAGATTCTTTCTTTTCCCAAGTAGGTGGGATTTTCAGCTCACTTCCCACCACCCTTGTATACGTCTCCAGATATCTCGGGGTGAAAGAAAAAAGGGAGCTAATTTAATGTTCTTGTTTGGATTTGCATCTCAAAACTTCATTTATTTTCAAGGTGTCCACCACTCAGGGCTCATGCCAAGAAGCGCCTGTAAATGGCGAGAGACCAAAGGGAAAGGAGGAGAGAGAGAGACACAGAGAGAGGATGGTTTCGAATTTATTTATATTGGAAATGTATAAACATCCATTCTGTAAAAGGCAACACGTTTAATTAACGATGAGAGAGCAGTTAGGGGCAGAAAGCTAGTAAAATTGTGTGATAAATTTATGGCATTGTTAGCGTGCTTTTAATTATGGCTATTATGTTAATTATTTCACATTAGCATGGAGTTATCAGCAGCATGTCAGATTTAATCAAAACGAGCCTTTCTCTCGAAAATTGTTCTTTTCATCCGCGAGGAGAAAGGTCCTGGGCAGGATCGGGCCTTAAAAATGACTTGGCATGAAAAGCTCGCGCCTTCCCGACACGGTTTGGTGCGACGCGGCCGGACCCGCTGTCCGCTGGGTCCCTCCAGGCTACCGGCAGCTCGCCGAGGAGCCGAGGGCCGGGTTTTTAGGAATTCACCATTTTCACCCCCTTCGGAGCCGACACTTCATCATATGGGCTCATTCTGTCAAACAATATGATGCTGCTCATTTTTATCTGTCCCGCTTTACAAAACCCCCATTCAGCCCGCCGAGCAGCAACAAAAGCCGGGGCGCGGCGCGGCGGCCACGGCTCCCCGCGCGCCCCAGAGGAAGGCGAGGGCCGGGAAGGCAGGCGGCGGGCGCCCCTCGCCGCCCGGGGGAACGCGGCCGGCCGTGCCCGCGCGCCCAGGTGGCGGGTCCTCGGGCGTGGCCGGCGGACACGCCTCCCTCCGCCCCAAGGCCCGTGCCGCCCCCGGCCTCCCCGCGGGCGCAGGGCGCAGGGTGGAGGCGCCTTCCCTGCCGCGCGCGGCTCGCCCACCCAGGCCCCATCGATTTCTTAATCACTGCCGATCGATTTATTGGGAGCAAATAAATAGCCCGTTTGGGGAACGTTTCAATCCCCAGCGCGAGAGTCGGGGCGCTGGGCGCGAGGGCGCGGGAAGGGGCTGGGGGAGCGGGGCGCCCATCGCGGCCCCCTCGAGGGCTCGGCCTGCCTCCGCGCTCGCTCCCCCTGCGGGCTCGGGCCAGCCCTCCCACCTGGGCACGTCCAGGCAGCTTCCCCCGGGGCTGGCTCCTCCGTAAAGTCGCCCCCAGGGCCGCCCAGCGCCCCCGCGTCCAGTCCCGGCCCCGCTCGCAGGCCCCCGGGCCAGGCCGCGGACGCTCCTGCCTCCCGGTCCTGCCGGGACCGCTCGGCCCCCGCCCTTCCCGGGACTGGGCTGTGCACGCGCCAGCTGTTGCCTTATTTTTAGCGCCATTCCATTCGCGCGGTTATATTTAACTCGGTCCCCTCCTCCGAGGAGGTCGCTCGGACATCGAATTCTCTACATGGCAGCTCGGGCCCGCCCGCCCTGCCTTAGGGCAGTCCCGCAGGGGCCGACTGGAAAACCCCTGCCGAAGAATCTCTGCCATCCCCGGGGCTCGGCGGGGGCGAGGCGAGGCCCAGGGCTGGCTCCGGGAGAGCCCTCCGCCCTGCACGCGCGGGGGGCGGCCCGGTGGGGGAGGGGAGCACGGCGGAGGATGCCGCCCCAAGGGAAGGCTTCTCCGCAGGGAGGACTGGGTCCATTTCCTCCTTATGCATGACCCAGAGCATCCAGATGACCTGCAGACCTCTTAGAACTCCGCCCTTCGGAAAGTTTGTGCTTTTTGTGTTCATGCAGGAATCCCCTCTCGTCCTTACTCCCGAACACACCTAACGGGGTACTGACATTTGAGTAGTATATTAGCTCCCCTGTCCTGCCCAGTCTTCCCTGGGCAAAATCTCGAGACCATGCCATTGGCTCAGCCACATCCTGGGGAAGGGACCCACTTGGACAACACATAGTAATACACACTTTATTCACTCAGAAGGTCAAACTAAATTTACAAACAATGCAAAAGCCACGTACACATGCCACACATACAGATGGGACGTGACCTGGGATATTGAAGGACACTTTTTAATTTTCAGTTCTTCTCTTTCCAACACTTTTAAAGAAAGGCCTTTCCTAATCTGGGGTCCAAAGTGAGCATTTCTGGCTGCTGCTTTTTGTAGCTCTCCCTACAACGTGTGGGAGAGGGGTGGAAGTCATACTCAGCCGAATTCAGGGAGAGAGGATATGTAAGTATAGGTGTATATTTTCCTTTACTCATTTATTCCTTTAGTGATACTTTGTTGAACAGTTCTAGAGTCTGCAAAGTGCTAGGGAGGAAAGGAAGCGTTAAACTCAGGGTTCCGGGGTGGGTGCTAAGTTCCGTGGTAGAGGAACACGGAGCTTTGTCGCTGCGGGGAAGGTGAGGAGGTGAAGTGTCCCAGGAGGGGAGATAACACTGAGGGGCCAGCTCTGACTCTGGGCTATTAGGGGAAGATGAGGGGGAGGTAATGAGAACCTGCCATACTTGGGGGAAGGAAGTAGCCCTCAGATGCCTCCTCTGCTTCTAGATGGCCAGAGGGGCTTGGCCTCAAGGGCAGTGGGGACAAGAGTGTGGCAAGGAAACAGATGAGCGTTGGAAGGAAGAAGGTACAGCATAAAAATAGAACCTTGCTTAGAAGTTTTGTCTAGGTCCAGTATGACCCCTTTACATGGAAGTGCTTTGACTAACTCATGGGAGAAATTTAAAAGGAAGCTAAAAAAAGGGAAAAGATCCTAGGGAAGAGGCTGTTAGCGAGAGTCTGTTGAAGAGAGTGGCTGGTAGACCAGCTACTTTTCTCACCTTGTTTATCCTATTAGTTCCTCAGGGGCTGAGCACTGGAACCACGGGTAGGTGAGAAGGGAGGCTCCACCCGTAGATTGTAACTTCCACAAGGAAGTAATTTTGATCCATTTTGTTCACTGTTGTATCCCAAGCCTCCAGCCAAGCACTCCAGAGGGGGTTAGGGGTGGGGGTGGGTCTGGGGCTCAATATATGTGGGTCCATGACTGAACCAGTAAGACACAGCCCCACTCTGGTGGGTGACATTCCAGAAAGTCTGTAGTTCAAAGGTAGTTTGATGAATTATAAATACTTACAGAATGTTACAGGAGTGCAGAGTAGACATACTAACTCTGCTTGGAAAAGAGAAGGAATGTGTAGGAAGGTTTCCCAAAGGAAATAATGCTTGAGCTGTCTTGAATGATGAGTGACTGCTGAGAGGTGGATGGAGAGAGAAGCGGAGTTCTAGGCAGGGAACACAGCACGAACAAGGACACAGACACATGCAAGACCTGAGGAGCAGAGTATAGTTTGCTATGACTGGAACAGGACGTGGAGGATGGCTGGAGTTGATACTGGGGAGGTAGACAAGAATGAAATCATGAAGATTCCTGAATATTGCGCTAAATTTAAAGCCTGATGTTGACAAGGAGCCGCTGAAGGGTTTTAACTTTATGATTGGCATGATTCTAGAGCAAAGTTTTGGAATGATCTTTTGGGCGCATGTGAAGGATAAACTAGAGGGAGTAAGACTGGAGGAAGTAAAGAGACTACTTCAGTTATCTCAGCAAGAGATGATAAAGATGTGACTAAGTTGTTGGCGGTGGGACTGGAGAAGAAAGGATGAGTTGGAGAAGGATTTAGGAGGTAAACCTGATAGGACTAAGTGTCTGGTTAATAAGAGAGAAGGCGTTCACAGTAACTCCCAGATATGGAATTTGGGCATCTGGAGGAAATGTTGATGTTGAGAGGGAGACTACAGGTGGAGGAATATTCTAGTGCCTTGCTGCTCAGTCATCTGCATGACTAGCCAAGTTATCTCCGAGCATGCCAGTCACTTCTCTGATCAAAAACCTCACTGTTCACAGAAGAAAATCCAAACTCTTTAGGAAAGTATTTCAGGTGTGCCGTCATCTGGCTCCAGCTTCTAGTTTCATTGCACTCCATCTCCAGCCCCACGGGACTATATCCTGTTCCCAGGATACACCATGAACTCCATCATGTACCAGTTGTATGACCTTGAACAAATTCCGTACACTCTCTGTGCCTTATTTCATCATCTATAAATTGGGGATAATCGTACCTTTCTTATGGGCTTGTTGTAAGGATTAAGTATACCCAAAACACTTAGAACAGGATTGAACACATAGTTAGGATCCCTTCAAACTTTTTTTTAAATAAGCTGTATCTTTGTGATGCCTTTTCCTGTTTTCTGATTGAGAGACATAGCCCCAGCCTTCTAGGAGCTTTCAGTTTAGTGCGGAGCGAGAGAGACAGACATTGTAAGCCCTTGAAGGTAGAGATTGAAAGGCTTAGATTATTATTATTTTTATCCTGAAAGTGACTATTGTAGAATTTTGAGCAGGGAAGTGATGTGACTGGATATGTGGTTTAGCAATATCACTCTGTCATCAGTGTGGAGAATGGACTGAAAGGAGAAGATGATGAGTTCAGTTTTGCACGTACTGAATTTGAGGTGCTGGTGGAATTTCTGAGTAGAGATAATTAGTAGGAGATAAGAGTCTAGAGCAGTGCTGTCTGATGGAAATATAATGTAAGCTACAAATAGGAGCCATGTATGTACCTTTAAGTGTCTAATAGCTACATTTAAAAAGATAAACAGAAAGAGATAAATTGACCTTAATGATACATTTTATTTAACCCAATATACCTAAAAATACTGTCATTTCAGCATGCAATATATATAAAAATTATTGAGATATTTTCCATTCAGTTTTTCTGATTCAGTCTTTGAAATATGGTGTGTATTTTATCCTTTCAGCCACCTCACCTTGAACTAGCCACATTTCAAGGGTTCCATAGCCACGTGTGGCTAATGCCTATTGTATTGGACAGCTCAGGTCTACAGCCTAAGAGAGAAGTTAGGATCACAAATAAAGATTTGGGAGTCATCAGCGTTCAAGTGTGATAGTTCAAGCAATGAGAGTGTGCAAGCTCAGCAAATGGAAGTGTGTGGGATGAGAAAAAGGCCAAGGAAATATCAGACATGGGAGAAGGAAGAAGAGCCTATAAAAGAAAGTGAGAAAACAGAGCATAAATTGGGAGCAAGTAGTATCATGGAAAGCAAGCAAGGAAGAGGGGCTTTTGAGAAAATGAGTAGTCAACAAGGTCAAGTGTTTCTGAGATGTATTTTTATTATGCATTATTGTTATATAGATATTATTATAAGATTTGGCCATCTCTGATCGGAATTATTTAAATATAAGTAGATTGCTTATTCAAATTCTGGTGAGACAGTTATTGAGGGTAGATACCATTTCTTCATCCTGTGCATAGTTGCAAAATGTTATTGTTTGATTTCATTAAAACATGCATATTGCCTCTTTCTATGAACTTGGGCCATAGTCACAGTGACCAAAAGGTTCATTGCTACTTGCCTGGAACAGTTCCAGTTTAAGCCAACTTTTCAAGTATAATTATATCTGGGGTTTATTTTATTCTCCGAAGTGTGCCAGTTTGGGTAATAAATTATTTGCTTGCCCCATCTCTAGTAGACATAACTTTCAACACCTAGAGCATACTCAAGCTGCCCATCGGGTTTTCAGCTGATGGATAGAGAAGTGCTTCAAACAAATATAGGTGCCATTCGCTATAGTTTTAATTGCCTCCCAGTTAGATCAGGGCTTCTCTTCGCACTCTCCTGAGGTGTTCTGAAGGGAAATTGAAGCAGCGTGACCTGCCAAGTAAGACTGTGACCGAAATCTCTTTGTGATCCAAATTACATCTATAACTTCTCATCTCATCCGTACCCCTAAGAGGATGAAAATGATTCAGTAAGCACCTGCTATGTGCGAGGCACCACCCGTCAGTTATCATACTGTGGTGGCTGCGTGTGGCTGTGATGCTCTGCCACTAGCATTTCCAAGACCAGCAGGGTCACCCATGGTGGACAGGTTTCAGTGAAGCTTCCAGACTAGATAGACTAGGAAGAAGGACCTGGCCATGAAAAATTGGCCATGGAAACGCTGTAAATAGCAGTGGAGCATTGTCTGGTATAGCGCCAGAAGGTGAGAGGATGGCACAGAAGACCAGGCAGAGTTCCACTCTGCTGTCCACAGGGGCACTGGGAGTGGGAATCCACTGATGGTACTAACAACAACAAATGTGCTAGGTGCTCTCCTGTGCAATTTACTTGTATTTATTTAATCCTTACGACAAACTTAGGATGCTATAATTATTCCCATTTTACAAATGAGGAAGATCACTCAACTAGGATTTAAACCCATGCGCCCCCTATGCTCTTGACCATGACATTGCCCTGCCCTGTAAAATCAGCTTTCTTTTCACCTGCCCTTCTTTCCCTTCCTCATCCCAGTAGCTTTCTCACTGGCACCCACAACTGAATTAAATCTTTGAATGGGGCATATTGATTAAATGCTTCTATGATTTTAATGTTAATTATTTGAATGATGAACGAGAATGCATGAAGAACAAATAGAGACCTTCATTATCTAGTCATTTCTGTAGAGTTTGATATTTTACTTTTTTATGGGAAGAGAAGATATGTGTCAACCATTTTGTGCTGTTTTCTTTCAAAAAGGGTCATAGTACTTTTTTGATAACTGACTTTTGAGAGATTCTTGGAACAGACAGTCTTTAGCAAAAACTGAATACAGAATTTTTAATAGCTACTTCTAATTATTACCTATTACTGCACTACCCCAAAATTTAGTAGCTTAAAATAACAAATACCTATTTTCTCATAGTTTCAGTGGATGGAGAATTCAGAAGGGGCATAGCTTGGTGGTTCTTACTCAGTATCTCCCATGAGGCTGCAGACAAACTGAGGACAGGGGCTGCATTCATCTGAAGACTTGACCGGGGCTCACTCACATGGCTGTTTGCCATGTAGGCCTCTCCATAGGACCACTTAAGCATCCTTATAACGTGGCAGGTGGCTCCCCAGGGCAAGTGATACAAGAGGAAAAGCAAGGCAGACACCACAATGTCTTTATGTCCTCGTCTCATCACATGCTATCACTTCTGCTGAGTCTTTTGTTCACACAGAACAACCTGATGCAGTGTGGGAGTGCGCTCAATAAGGATGTGAATACCAGAGGCTGGGCATCACTGGGGGCCATCTTGGAGGCTGGCTTCCACAGTCCACTCTCCGGTCCCCTGTGATTCCTGTTGCTCCCAAATACAAAACATACTCACTTCCTCCCAAGGTTCCTAAAAGTCTCATTCCATTACAGCATCCCCTCAAAGTTCAGAACCTCATCATATAAATCAGGTCCAAGTGTAGATGAGACTTCTCAGATGTAGTTTCCATAAGTACAGCTCCTTGGGTACAGTTCCTTTTGATCTGAAGACCTGCAAACTAAAGAGACAATTTTTCTTCTTCTGCCCAATAACCAACATATAATGGTAGAATAGGCGTAGGATAACTGCTATACAGACATCCTGTTCAAAAAGAGGGAATAGGAAAGTCACCCAAGAGTGAATGGTCCATAGCAATTCTGAAATCCAGTTAGGCACAGGTTGGCATTTCCTTGATTAGGGCTCAGTGCCTGAGAATAGTTCTCCATGGCTTCTGACTATGCCTTTTGGGTTCTCATTTCCACCTTCCAAGTCATCCTTCCTTTCTCATGAAAGGTAGCACATGTTTGCAGCTGAGTAGTTTTCTTAGCCTGTTTCTTGCTTGTGGAAGTCTGGGGAAATCCAAAGGCCTCTCTTCATTTTGTACTGTTATTTCCCTTTCAGTCCAATCTGGTGATATTTCTGCCAATATAATTCTCCAGGTATCTCCTGTCATCCTCATGGCCATGTATATTGATACACGTGAACCCCATTCCAGCTCCAGGTGAGGTGAAACTTGATTGATTTAATCCAGCTGTGACGGCGTCATTCACTTTGCAGAAGACCTATGAAGACATGGTCGAGAGATACCATTCTGTCCAGTGAGAAAGAAGGGGAAGATTGTTCAGGGGTTTCTAGGAAGGGTTTCCTTGCTGACAAAAGGATCTCCAGGGAAGAAAGAGTTCCTCTTCTTCTACTAGATGTTGTTATGTCTGCGTATCATACCTGCAGTTGTCTACTTTTGGCCTTGAAGCTGCAGAGGATAAAGATGGAAAGGACTTAGGTTCTTCATTATGTAATTGAGCAGCTGAGTTAGTCAATGCTGGAAAAACACATTTTCTTTATTTTTAAACCAGTTTCTAGTTGTGGTCATGAATTGAAACCTGGTCAGCATGACTGTGTGCTTTTTGTTTATTTGTTTGTTCTTATTTGTTGGGCCAATTGCTCCAAAAAAGGCTGGAGAAAGTGGTGCATAATGGGCTGCAAGCAGGGTTATGTGACTGGTATTTGCCAAGCACAGTGGGTGTACTTTACAGGAAGGATTGTTATAACTATGGACCTCCCTCTTTCGCTTCCCTCCCCCTCCCCCCTTCCTGGGCCCCTACCTCTTTCTCCTAGCTTTTTCTTTCCCCTTTTCCTCATCCTATTTTTCCTTCCCCCATTTCCTCCTCTTCCTCCTGCATAGGTAGCTTCTTCTCTCTTCATTGAGCCACCACTTATTTTTATTCATTGTCTTGCTCAGTACTCATAACAACCCTGTCTAGTAGGTACTGATTAATATTCCCATTTTTTGGTTGAGAGATTAGATTAAGATTAGATTGTTCATGGTCACACAGCTAAAAAGTAGCCAAACAAGCATCCAGCTGAAGTCTGTATGATTCCGAAGTCTGTGCTTTAACCACTATGCAGGAGTGAGAGGAACGCTTCTGTAAGAAGGCAATTTGCTAGCTCTCAGTGTGAAGCTAGTTGAGTTCATATATCCACTTGGTGGGTATAGATACACAGAAAACTATGGTCAAGGCCTCTGATTCTTGTGAGAGCCAATATTGTAACTTTGAAATCATCAAAATTTGTGTTTATTTTCCTTTAAAACAAAGAAGACACAATCTTGAAAGTTTAAAACAAGATTCTAATTTCTTAATCAGTGCCAGCTTATTAAATCAGCTGGTTCCCAGGGACCTGATTACTTTGCCACCCTTAGGCAGCTAGAGCAGAGGAAAACTTCAGTCCCAGACACTCTCACCGACCCCCACCTAGAATGAGCTGCTAAAAGGGTGGCAACCACCTCTGATAGTTACCTTTATCCGGAGAGTATTTTATCCCATGAGAGCCCATAGGAAGCCTAAGGAAATGAGTCTGCATGTATTAGCTCGGATGACTACTTTTAGTGTCCTGATTTTGTAGATGTTTAAAGGGAGATGTATTTAGTTTTGACATGTATCTTTCCTTTTTACAAATAGGAAATTGGTCTCAAAAAAGCTGTGAAATCCTCTGTCTCTGGTAGTCTTAGTCTGTAACTCATGGGGACTCCTCCTTAGGTATTCAAAAGTTTTTGAACACAGTGTCTTAAAGAGGAAACTGTTTTCTTTGTGCTCTGATTTGGGTGCTGTTTGGAGAAAGTGATATTTAGTTTGGAGATGGGCAGTCGTCTGTCCCCTCTAGATCAGTGGCTATGACAATGACAACACAAAGAGCGCTGATGCCCCAGGGCATTTACAGTTTTTGAATATTCACTCCTATTTATTTAAAAGGCTTAGAGGAAAACAGCCATGCTTTACCCTTTTATTATGTTAACCTAATTTACATACCGACTGGAATTGTTTATATAGGGGACTTTGACTGTGGTATTGTTTGCCTAAGGAAGAAAACTTGATGGCAATCTTGTCATGCAATATTTACAGTCTGCAAGCTGTATATATTTGGGGAATCTTGCTAAAATATTGCATGACAGGAAATTTCAATAAGCATGTTTAAATGAATTCTAAGAAACCAGACAGAAAGGAAATATGCCTCTCTGGTTCTGAAACATTTATCTCCCTGGGTGGAAAAGGGTAGGGGTAAGCCTTTGAATGATAGATAGTGCAAGAGAAAAATGCACATTAATCTGTGGTTTAATGTGTTTCCTAAATGTCTTAATTGCTTTTAAAGCCATGTAAATAAATAACATTCAAAGGATGTGAATTAATATCCTAAGAAATGACTTTCCTGATATAAGGGCTCTGATTTCAGATAATATTTATAAGGCACCACAAATAATTTTCAGCCCAGAATTAAGAAGCCTGAGGTTGGGAAACCTGAATTTACCAACTGGTAAGGTAGGAACATCTTTGTTTTGTTTTACCAGGAGGCTAATCTCTGCCCTCGGTATTCACATGTGATTTTACAAAGGAAGGAAGGATCGCCTCTCCCAGGGAGGGGACAGAGGACCCCGGATTGCTAAATCTGAATGGTGATTACCGTTCTTTAGAGCCAAGGATTGAACCTGAGGATAAACTCAGCATACCCTTAGTTTTATTTCTGAACTGAACATTTTAGGTCTTAGAGAGAGGGGCTAAAAAAGAAGGTTTATTTTTAAATGAGCATCAATTTTCTGAATTAGCAGAGAATGTATCTGGTCAGAATGCTTCTTCTCACTCTCTCTCCAAATGACTAAAACAAAAATCTATAAGCTGGTTACCATTTTGGAGAAGTTTTATTATCGAACTTTATTTTGTTCATAAAACTCAGCTTAGTCTCTCATTTTTGCTCCTGCAAGTGACCCCCCCCCCCTTACTCCTCTCTGGCATATAAAGAGTATGGTATTTTCATTTTTGACTCATGATAAGAAATACATGACCCAGAACATGAGCACATGTAACTGGATACAGACATACATACATAATGGAACATATGTTTCATAGAATAAGATTCATACTGTATGTGTTGTACTATGATTTTTTTTCCTATTCTGGGGAAAAAAAGTCCTAGTCACGACCCACAAAATCAATTTCATGGCCCACTAATGAGTTGCAAGCAACAGTTTGATAAAACACTATCTAGACTCTAGAGAAATAACAGAATGCAACAAGCACATTCTTTTTGACTTTCAGGAATTCTGAAGTCAACTGAAACCTCCCTCCTTCCTTTGCATCGTTCTCCGTGTTTTTCCCTGAGCATCTGTTTCCACCTTACAGTGTATTCAGACCTGGGATTTTACAGGGTGAAGGATGGAAAGGCAATTTTTGTCACCGCCAGCTTCAGGAGCAGGGAGGTTGCAGCCTTGTAGAGTAAGCTGTCCAGGAGCAGAACAGCGTAATGTGGGTGTGAATCTCAGATCCTGACTGGGTGCACTTCACACCTTTGCAGAGGTGGTCTTTCATTACAGAAATACTCTCTCCATGTGACAGATGAGACTATAGCCTTGCTTTTTAAGCACTGTGTACGGCTATTTAAAAGAATCCCCTTTTTAAAAGCTCACAAATTTTTCCAAAGTTCACAAATCCTTTTGTATTAGAGCAAATAATACTAGAAGTTCAACTCCAGGAAGGCAGAGATTTTGTCCGTTTTATTCACTGATGTCTCCCTAGCCCCTAGAACAGTGCTGGCACAAGCTGGTGCCCAGTAAGTATTTGTTCAGTAAATCTAAACATAGTGTTTCCTAAAGATTTCCCCAATGGGAGACACCTGTATTCACACAGCAGCGAAGGTTATGCACAATGTTGCTGGTCAGCATCGCTTATTAGATTTTCTAGAGGACCTTTGAGCCAAGATCACATTTAAAAAGTAACCTCAGTGCAGTTTATAGCATGTCAATTAGACTTTAATAAAGCTGTTTACAAAACAAAAAATTAAAAGTAAGCTCATTAATGTAAAAGTGTTGCTTTAAGTGAAGCAAATGATGCCAGGGAAAGAAGAACAAATAATCAATGGGAGACAAAAGAAATTCTAATATGAATAATAATATGAACCGTTTACTGAGTGCTTAATAGCCAAGCAGGGAGGGAGAAATACTGCCATTCAGTTCTCACATCTCTGACAAGTAGATACTATTTTTAGTCTCTTTTTGAAGGAGTTAAGGTTTAGAGGGTTTAAGTAAATTGCTCAAGGCTACACGGCTAGAAAGCAAGTAAACTGGAATTTGAACCCAGGTCAAAGTTTTTCTTCTTTTTTTTTTTTTAAAGATTGGCACCTGGGCTAACAACTGTTGCCAATCTTCCTTTTTTTTTTTTTTCTGCTTTATTTCCCAAACCCCCCCTGTACACAGTTGTATATCTTAGTTGCAGGTCCTTCTAGTTGTGGGATGTGGGATGTGGGACGCCGTCTCAACGTGGCCTGACGAGCGGTGCCATGTCCGCGCCCAGGATCTGAACCCTGGGCCCCTGCAGCGGAGCACGCGAACTTAACCACTCAGCCACGGAGATGGCCCCTAAGGTCAAAGTTTTAACGATGACAGTATTTGAGGCTGAGCTTATTAAGATACTGAAGTCAACTCTACACTTTAGTTTGAAATTCATGTACTTGGCCTTCTTTCATTCATTCATAAGCCATTTAAACAAATGAATTGAGAACCTACTGTGCACTGAGTAGTAGGTCTGCACTGGTGGCCACACAGATGTAGTCCCTGCTCTCATGACCATAGCATCTGATGGAGCAGACGGATAATAGACAAGTTAAGAAATAAAAAAAGTGTAAAATGTGATAAAGGAGGAAATGGAGTGTTTCAATAGAAAATACTAGCTGGGAAGCTAAAGTGACTTATTCTGAGATAGAGTTGCCTGGTGGGTCTTTTAAGCTAAGATCTGAAGGATGAGGAGCTAGTCTTTCTAAGAGCAAGGGGTAGTTGGTGGATGGTGAGCAGGGTGAGGGTGGGTCACTGTGTTCCAGGTAGCAGAATGGCCCGAGGCAAAAAAGAGCTTGGCTGGTTGGACAGGAAGTTTATGTGGTAGCGAAGGATGCAGCTGGACAGGCTGGGAGGGGCCAGATCTTACGGGGTCTTGCCCACCATGGAAAGGAGTTTGGATTTTGTTACATATGCAAAGCGATAGCCATTCTAAGATCAATCCTTCTGATAACACTAACAACAAGAAGTTCTTAACTGGAATGCTTGGTAAACCCATGGCATCAAATGAAATTTTAATATCTAATTAATTAGCACATATCTACGTTAGCTATTGCGTATCCCTTTACTATTATCCTGCCTTCTAACACCTTTTCAAGAGTGCTTGTATTTTGGTTGTTAATTTCCCATTCTTAAATGCCCAGCATTTTATTTGTATTCCTGTACTATCTGTTCCTGTAATGCATCGATTGGCTTTTAGAAAGCGTGTATTGAAGTCTTACTAAGTAATATGGATCCAAACCTCGTGAACTTGCAGACTAATAGCAGAGTTAGGATACGTAAAATATTACATTATAAAGTAGAAGGTCTTAAGTGGGAGAAAAGATACCAATAGAGTACTCCTGGGAGTTCAGAAGAGAAAGATTCCTTTTGGCCCTGGAGGATTGCGGGGGAGGGGAATGGAGAGGATTAAGACAGACTTCCTGAAGGAGGTAGCATTTGCTCCTGGTTTTGAAAGGATAAGTAGGATTTAAACATTAGGAAGTGGAGAAAAGGGCAAAAATCCTATCACAAGTTCTAAGTATAAATGAGTGCGCATGTGTTTAGCGTGGTCCTTACTGCATTGCGGATCCTCAATCTGATATGATTGTCACCAGACCCTTGGGAGGCATCCAGGACCAAAATAGTTTGGATGTGTTATGCGGTAGGATTGAAGTTCATAGCGCTCTGCAGGAAATTATCTGTAGTTCCCGCCAGGGCTGTTTGTCTTGACTTTCTCAGCTGCTTAAATTTATTAACAAATTATATGGAGGCCTAAAGAATTAGAGAGGAAGTTTTAAGAGAGCATTGGATGGGATGCAAAGAATTCAGCCCTGTTCTATTGCTGTCTTGATGTGTGATCTTGCCTCTAAAACCATTTCTGTTTCTGTCTGTAAAAGGGGAAGTGATGATTCTGTCCCCTCCATCCGCTTTCTATTATGGCATAGAGGACTGTGAAAGGTGATGAGAAAAGCTCAGAAGGAAGACGCTGCAAGAATCAAAACAATAAAAGCAACAATTAAGAAAGCACTATTATGCAAAATGGCGTTGTTTAAACTCTTCCCTTTTAGGCAGAAGGCTTTGTATATAATCATGGGGTAATTTGAAATCACCTTTTCCTCTTTTTTTAACAAGATATCTCAGCTTGGAAGTAGAAAGAAGACTGAAGGTATTTAGATTTGTGGCTAAGTGTGGTGGATTCAGAAGGCAGTGTGCATGTAGTTTGCAAGGCTGTCTGTCGTTACTATCTGGGTGGGGAGGGGGGGGGGGTGTGGAGGGGTGGTGATGGTGTCCTTTGTTAAAATCTGGAAGTGAAAAGCTAAAACCAACACCAATTTAAAAATCAGTATTCACAATAACTTCAGTATGCACTTACATCAATTACAGTCAAAACATGAAAAATATTCGGAGTGTGGTTGAAGATGCTATAAACAGGGATTTCTTAGAAAAGAGGGGTTTTTAAGAAAGCTAACATGCAATATTGTTGTATTTTATTCTGAGTACCATCACTGTGTTGTATATCTTGAAAGAAATCTTAAATTGGAGAACGGTAAAGTACATTGCAGTGGAACGTTTACTACTTCCACCAACTTCCCAGTTCTCTCCAGCTTAACATATTTCAATAATTGTGATTACTACCTGAAGGAGATCATTCTCTCTGTTCTTAATTTGAAACAATTCTGACTTTAAATACTAAGAAGACAAAAGAAAACCAGGACTTTTAGTTAATTAATAAAGCTATTTCCTAGAGAATTTAAAGACTCAATACGTTTTAACCTTTCAAAATCAGAGCAATACCCTCGACTCTACGTTAGTTTTACAGATTATTTAATGACTTAAAATATATTTTTCAAAGAAAATACTTTGAATGAAACCTTGACTTCTACGTATTAGTTTATAAGTAAACCCTATTCCCAAACCAGAATTTCTGGGGGTTATGCTCTTGTATATAAAATAGAGAGGTTTAAAAGGATGTATGTTGAAAATACATCTCTTTTGTCTTTTATGTCAAAGTTTTAATGTTTACGAATATCAAGCCAGGTTAAGTGTGGACTGATGTTGTGGAAATGGGAAAATAAACTCTCTTGGAGATGGTGTACCAAGAAGAGGGTTAGTCTTGTACATAACAAAATTATACTTAAATACTTAAGGCCAGCTATAAGATAGAGCATTAATGAGATCAATTATACAAATGTTTTCACAACTTCAAATATCTTTCCCTAAGGTATAACAAAACTCTCGTTATCCTAGGTATATGTGTATGAGCGTGTGTATATACAAATTTTAAATCTTGCTTATTCATTTGGGCCAAACAAATAGATCCTTAAAAAGGGTGCAATGACAGCTGATAATACAGAGCTGTTGGTAATGGTTTTTTGATCATTGTAAGTAATGAGCATTGCAATTTAAATGCTGTGTTTTGTTCTTTCTCCTCTACCTTCTCTTTGTGGTTCCCAGTTCTCTTCCGTACAGCACCTTCAGATGATGAAGTATGGCGACACAGTTAAGGAGACATGTTGCAGACAACCAGGAGAAGAAAATCAGTCCCCTTGCGTTGCACTCACCTCTAACTTTTGGCCCCTAATTAGTACCTGCTTCATAATCGACTTTTCTACAACTCAGTTTTGGAGGCTGTCATCTACATAAGAGCCAGCTTTAAATAAGGACGATTTTTCATCCTTAAGGATGATCGAAAGGACGTGCCATAGTCTGCAGAGGCCCTTCAAAAGACGATTCTAAGACTGTTGTGAGCCTTTGAAAATAGACCTGTGACCTTCGAAGATGATCTCCCAGGAAGACAACACGTCTGGAAAGAGAGAGCAGCTTTAAGCAGCGCTGCTTTTCCGTATCTCTGTCTCTGGAATGTGTCCTACGGGAATATGATTCAGGTTTGCCCCCCCTCCACGTGCTGTGAGCTGCCCCGGCACTCTGGCTCTCGCTCTCTCCGGCTGTCTGAGCTCTGGCCATCTGCCCTCTCCTCCCAGCTCTTTATCCTGCTGTCCTGAGTGGAGTGTGTTTTGCACTGTGGTCTCTCTGCTGTTTTTCCTGTGTTCTGGCGAATCCGGAACGGCTGACAGAAGATATCCATAAACAGTACTTTGTCCCGAAGTAACAAAGGAAGGGAGTCATACTGGGTGTTAAAATACACTTTTAAGGCAGCTTGAGGCGTCTTCAAGAAGAGTGGAGTAAAAAGGCCTTTAAGGATTGGTGGAGCCCTCTGACGTTATGAGGGCCGTTATAACCATCAGGAAGTCTGGCGGGACTGACCATAGTGCGGGAAAGGTGGCAGAGGGACACAGTGGCAGGGGATTTGAGGACATCTGACTCACAAAGGGTCTCCACATGGGCTCTGCTAAACCCACCACACACACATGGATTGCCTTTGCACACCTATTTCAGGAATGCATCCTGCCCCCGCCAGGACGACACAGGATGCTCATGCAGTTTACCTTCACTCGGGCATCAAAACCTACTTACAGACTGAGACAGAGTGGAGAAGGCACCCAGATGTGCTGTTTTTCTCAACATTAAGGACAAAAACCATATAATTTCTTCTTTCTTTTGCTTTGATTACTTAAAATAGTCATCTCCTAAGTGAGGAAGCTGTAACTGAGGGGGAGGAAGCCTCCTGAGAGAACCGCGGGGATCGCACAAGACAAGGGGCTTCCGTTTGTTTGCCTCCAGCCTGCTGTGAGGCTGCTGCAGTTAGCGTTTGTCGGGTTAAGTGAATTTATAGATTATATTATATAGTTAAATCAGAATAACCTTAAAATAGTACATATAACTTAAGCTTGAAATGATTCCTGCAAAGAGACTTTGGTTTGAAGATATAACCAATGATAAAATGGTAGAGCCGACTTGTCTCCCGTCCTGGGAGAGGTCTAAGCCACATTACAGGAAAAAAATAATGATGATCTATTAAGAACTCTCCTTCACCACATTACAAAATAAAGACAATGCAGTGTGATCTAATTAGAGCTGAAAAGGAATTGAACCCCAAACTTAAAATTATCAAGAAAGAGTTTTTGAAATAGGGATTTATAGCCACTGTTCATGATAAACCTCATCCTAAGTGTATATTATGTTTTGAGAATAATAATTCGGCAGATCTTTATAGAGCACTTGTCATCAGCCAGGTACTGTTCTAAGTGCTGGGGATGCATCAGTGACACTGATAAAGGTGCTTATTCTAGTGGAGCTGTCTTTCTACCAAGACAATAAAAGGTATAACAACATTTATACATTACGTTAGACGGCAGTGAGTGTTAAGGAAAGTGAAAAAAAGAACAGGGTAAAGGGACTCGGAGTGTGGGGAACGCGCATCGGTGCCATTTTAAATGGGGTCGCCAGGGAGGCCTGGGCGGTGACACCTGAGCAAAGACTTGAAGGAGGTTATCTCTGGTATGCTGTCCTAAGAGATCTGCATGCTGTGTATTCTTTAAACTGGGGTTTATTTGTAGTTATTGAAGATAAAATTATGAAAATGCTGGGTCCGTACTATGTACTAGTTTGAATAACTGCATTGAAGAAAAGAAGACTGACATTCATTAAATAGCTATTTGGGCTAGGTACTGATTACATTATTTTGTATATCCTGTCAGGTAAATGGTATCAGTCCCATTTTATTATGAAGGCTTGGGGGTACTAAGTACCTTGTTTACAGTCACACAGCCAGGTAGATAGTACAGCTCGTGTTGGACATCTAGTCCAAACCTTGTTCTCTGTTACAGTGCCAGGCCCTGCAAAAAGTTTCAGCAATTCATCATGGCTACCAGAAGAATTGTGTTGAGGAAGATTCTGAGTCCAAATCCAAGATCCAACAAAAAGAAATGCTTGGATCAACGTGGTAACACAAGAGTAGGGAGTAGCAGCATGTTCATCCATTTATCTGTACACTGCCGTGCTAGTTCCTGAGATGAACATCTTCAAACAAAGGGAAGGTTAGAAACAATGATGTAGTTCATGAGCAGTACTTTGAAAGGATCCCTATTTATTATATCCGTCATAGTATTCTTTCTAAAACATGTCACTTCCCTAATATCTTCCATACTCTACCTCTGTCTAATGAATAAACTATTATTGATGTGGCCCCAACCTACCTTTCCATAATCCTGCTTCTTTGCCTTTTTTGTTTGTGTGATTTTCTCTATCTAGCATGCTTACACAGCCTATTAAAATTGCCCATATTTCAAATTACGGCTTCCTAGTAAAGTAGAATGCTTCTATTACTAGGAATGTCTACACAGAGACACAGATGTCAGATATAATGCAGAAGCATAAAAATTTTTAATTTTTTTCTGGGGCCGGCCCCGTGGCCAAGTGGTTGAGTTTTCACGCTCCACTTTGGCAGCCCAGGTTTTTGCCGGTTCAGATCCTAGGCACAGACATGGCACCGCTCATCAAGCCATGCTGTGGTGGCATCCCACATGCCACAACTAGAAGGACCCACAACTAAAAATATACAACTATGTAGTGGGGGGCTTTGGGGAGAAAAAAGAAAAATTTTTAAAAAAAATCTTTAAAAAAGTTTTAATTTTTAATTAAACTTTTAATGGTATAATGTCGTGGTTATTATTAGAGACCATGGAGTCAACAATGCTCTACTTACTAATTGTATGTTCTGGGGGAAGTTACTTAAACTCTCTGAAATTTCAGTTTCCTCATCTCAGTAGCATCAGATTCTTGGGTATTTATTAGAATTTGCTTTGTAATCTAGTACTGGTCTTTTGGTTGTTGTTAAATGTGTCATGTGTGCTTGAAAAGAAATAGTATTCTCTAACAATTGAATTCAGAGTTCTGTCATTAGCTCAAGCATGTGAATTACATTGTCTAAAACATCTGCATCTGTACACATCTGTATCCTTCCACTCACTATCATTGCTGGGAGAGGGGAGTCAGAATCTCACATCCTAGTGCTGGAGTTGACAGTTATTCATTCTGTGCATTTTTGCTTCTGAATTTTGAGGCCATGTTTTTAGGTGCATATAAATTCAGAATCGTTAGAGCTTCCTGGTGAATTTTTTTTGTTATATATTTCTTTGTGCCTATGCATATTTGCCTTAAAGCCTGTCTTAACTGATATTAACAGTCTGCATCAACTTTCCTTTGGTAGGAATTTGAATGGAATAACTTTTCCACTCTTTTACTTTCAGCTTTTCTATGATATGTTCTTATGTTTTAGGTATTTCTCTCTTAAATAGTATATAAAAAGTTTTGTTTTATTAATTCAATATGAATAGCTATTTTTTTTACTGGCAAATTTAGTTGATTTATGTTAATTTCAGTTGTTGATTTTTCTGTCCTCATCTCATTTCGTGCTTTCTAGATCCCTAGGCCTTTCTTTGTTCCTTCGACTGGCCTTGATCCTCCCCTGCGTCTACTGTGTTGCTTGAGTTTTCTGTATTCTTTTTCTTTCCCTCACCATTGCTTTGGAGGTTATACATTGATTCTACCCTTTTACTGGTTACCTATACATTTTATTGAAATTTTATTATGAAATATTTTATACATACAAAAGAATATATATAATATATAAGGTACATGTAAGTTATAAAGAGCACCTTTATAACCAACCCACAGCTTAAAGAAATATAACATCAACAATTTAATTGAAGCCTTCAAGGAACCATTTCTTACCATCCTCGCAGGGGATAATTGTAATCCTGTTTTTACAATCATATTCTCTTGCTCTTCTTTATACTTTTATTATGTGTATTATGCACATACACATTTTACATGTTTTTGAATGTAAGCAGAATCCTACTGTATGTATTCTTTTGTAACTTGCTTTCTTTCTCTACATTATACATTATATTTGTGAGATTTATCTGGGTTGATATGTATGTACCCTTCTAATTTATTCATTTTATACTCAAATTTTCCTGGTCAATCTGGCTAGAGATTTATCAATTTCACTGATCTTCTCAAAGAGCCATATTTTGGTTTCATTGATGTTTCCTGTTTTCTGTTTGGTTAATTTGTGCTCAGATCTTTATTACTTCCTCTTTTGCTTATTTTGGGTTTAATTTGCTCTTCTATTCTAGCTTTTCAATACTGATAACTGAGGTCATTGGTTTGAAATCTTTCTTTTTTTTAAATATAGATGTTTTAGCTATAAATTTCCCTGTGAGTATGGCTTTAGCTGCATCCCACAAATTGTATATGATAAGTTGTATTTTCAATTTTATATAGTTCAAAACGCTTTCTAATGTCTCCTTTGATGTCTTCTTTGGCTCATGGGTTATGTAGAAGTTTAGTTTCCAAATGCATTTTCTACATGTCCTTTTGTTATTGATTTCTAATTTAATTACATTGTGGTCATTTTGTGTAACTTGAATATTTCTAAGTATATTCAGACTTACTTTATTACTCAGAATATAGTTTATCATAGTAAATGTTCTATGTACGCTTGAAAACTTTGTGTATTCTGCTGTTGTTGGGTTGAGTGTCCCATAAATGTCAATTAGGTCAGATTGGTTGATACTGTTTTTCAAGTCTTCTGTGTATTTGCTGATTTTCTGTCAAGTTATTCTATCACTTTTGATAGAGGAATATTGACATTTCTGACTGTAATTGTGGATTTGTTTACTTCTCGCAGTTCAATCAGGTTTTTCTTCATTTACTTTGAAGCTTAGTTATTAGGTTCATAAATGCTTAAGACTGGTATGCCCTTTTAATAAAGTGACCCCTTTATCCTTATGAAATGATGTTCTTTATCCCTAGTAATAGTCTGTGCACTGAAATCTACTTTATATTAATATCACCCCTCCAGCTTTCTTTTCATTAGTAGTAGTCTAGAATAACTTTTCCCATCCTTCTACTTTGAACTTATTTGTATCTTTATATTCCAGGTGGATTTCTTGTAGGCAGCATGTAGTTGGATCTTGCTTTTTTACCCAATTTGATAATCTCTGCCTTTTAATTTGGGACTTTTTACACCATTTACATTTAATGTGATTATCGATAATGATTGGGTTTAAATCTGCCATTTTGCTATTTGTTCGATTTTCCTTTGTTCTCTCTTTCCCTCTTTTCTGCCTTCTTTTGGATTGGGTATTTTTTATGATTTATTTTATCTCCTTTGTTGGCTTATTAGTTATAACTTTTTTTTGTTATTTTAGTGTTTGATTTAGAATTTATAGTATTCATCTTTAATTTATCATCATTTACAATCAAGTGATATTGCACTTCTTCATATATAGTATAAGCACCTCTTAATAGTGTATTTCCATCTCTTCCTGCCTAGCCTTTGTGCTGTTGTCAGACATTTTACTTTTTCATGTTATACACCCCATACCACATTGTTATTATTTTTATTTACATTTTAGTCAGATTTAAATAAGAAAAAATGTATACATTTACTCATGTAGTTACCATTTCTGATGCTCTTTGTTTTTTTTTTTTTTTTTTTTGAGTAGGTCCATATTTCTATCTGGTATCATTTTCCTTCTCCCTAAAGGATATTCTTTAACATTTCTTGTAGTGCATGTCTGCTATGATGAATTCTTTCACCTTTTCCATGTTTGGAAAGCCAGCCCTGGTGGTTTAGCGGTTAATATTTGGTGCTCTCAGGGCCAGCCTGGTGGCACAGTGGTTAAGTTTGCATGTTCCACTTCAGTGGCCCAGGGTTTGCCAGTTTGGATCCTGGGTGCGGACTTACACACAGCTTGTCAAGCCATGCTGTGGGCAGACATCCCACATATAAAAGTAGAGGAAGGTGGGCATGGATGTTAGCTCAGGGCCAGTCTTCCTCAGCAAAAAAGAGGAGGATTGGCAGCAGATGTTGGCTCAGGGCTAATCTTCCTCAAAAAAAAAGAGAAAAGATTCAGTGCCCTTGCTGCTGCAGCCCAAATTTGTTTCCCAGTCAGGGAGCCACCCCACCTGTCTGTCTGTTGTCAGACTGTGGTGGCTGCATGTTGCTGTGATGCTGAAAGCTCTGTCACCAATATTTCAAATACCGCAGGGTCACATCAGGGACAGGTTTCAGTGGAGCTTCCAGACTGAGACAGACTCAGAAGAAGGACCTGGCCACCCACTTCTGAAAAGATTGGCCATGAAAACCCTAGGAATAACAGCAGAGCATTGTCTTACTTAGCACAGAACTGGAGAGGATGGAGCAAAAAGACCAGGCAGGGTTCCACTCTGCTGTCCACAGGGTCCTAGGAGTCAGAATCCACTCGATGACATGAACAACAATGTTTGGAAGAGTATTTCATCTTCATTTTTAAAAATCAGTTTTATTGAGATATAATTCACATGTGATACAATTCACCCACTTAAAGTGTACAATTCAAATGTTCTCAGTTGTGTGCAACTATTACCACAGTCAATTTTAGAATATTATCAACACCTGAAGATGGAAACATATAATTTAGCTATCACTCCCTGTCCCCTTATCTCCCCTCACCCCAAGCCCTAAGGAACCACTTCACTACTTTCTGTCTCTGTAGATTTTCCTATTCCAGGCTTTCATATGAGTGGAATCATACAGTATGTAGTCTTTTGTAACTGGCTTTTTTCACATGATTTTTTCAAGGTTTGTCTATGTTGTAACATATATCAGTACTTCATTCCTTTTTATGGCAGAATAATATTCCATTGTGTGGACATACTACATTTTGTTTATCCATTCATCCATTGATAGGAATTTGGGTTTTTTTCCATCTTTTGGCTATTTATTATGAATATTCACCTTCATTTCTGAAAGATATTTTCCCTGGATATAGAGCTGTAGTTTGACAGTTCTTTTCTTCCAGTACTTTATAGATGTGGTTCACCTGGCTTCTTGCTTGCATTTGTCCTGATAAGGAATCTGCACTTATTCTTATCCTCATCCTCTGTAAGTAAAGTGTCTTTTTTCTCTAGCTGCTTTTAAGATGTTCTCTTTATCACTGATTTTGAGCAAGTTTTTATAATGTGCCTTGGTGTAATTTGTTTTTATGTTCTTGGGGTTTGTTGAAATTCTTGAATCTGTGGGTTTATAGTTTTCATTAAACTTGGAAAATTTTTAGCCATTGTTTCTTCAGATATTTTTTCTGTCTCTCCCTTTTTTGGAAATTCCAGGTAGAGATATACTAGATCACTTGAGGTTGTTATACAGCTCAATAATGTTTATTTTCTCCTTTCCTTCCTTCCTTTTTTCCTTCCTTCCCTCCTTTCTCTGTTCATTCTTTCTTTCTAGTATTCTTTCTCTCTGTGTTTATTTCTGGATAATTTCTATTGCTATGTCTTCAAGTTCACTGGCATTTTCTTCAACAATGCCTAACCTACTGTTAATCTCATCCAGTAGATTTTTTTCATTTCAGACATTGCAATTTTTAATCTCTAGGGGTTTGATTTGGTTTTTAGTAGCTTTTAATGTCTCTACTTAACATTTTTAATGTTTCTTCTAGCCTTTTGAATATATGAAATGCAGTTATAATAACACTTTTAATATCCTCATCTAATAATTCTAACATCTATGTTAGTTCTGCGTTGGTTTTGGTCGATTCATTGATTTTCTCCTCATTCTGGCACACTCTTAAACTTTAAACATGCATATTTGACTTAATTATGTCAATATTAATCAATATCTCTAACTCCCTTTCAAATAATAAAGGGATCATTGAATACTTTAACTTCAGTCATCTCTTTCTGTTATACATGTTATTGTCATGTATTTTTGTTCCACTTTGATTGTAAATTAAACAGCACTGTTTTTGTTTTGTATAGTCAATTCCTGACTATTGTTGCCCACATATTTACCAATTTCTTTTTTTTAGATTGGCACCTGAGCTAACAACTGTGGCCAATCTTTTTTTTTTTTTTTTTCTGCTTTATCTCCCCAAATCCCCCTGGTACATAGGTGTATATCTTAGTTGCAGGTCCTTCTAGTTGTGGCATATGGGATGCTGCCTCAATGTGGTCTGATGAGCGGTGCCATGTCCATGCCCAGGATCCAAACCAGCAAAACCCTGGGCCGCCACAGCGGAGCGCACAAACTTAACCACTCGGCCACAGGGCTGGCCCCATATTTACCAATTTCTTTGTTCATCATTGTTTCTTTGAATTTCACTTAAAGTTTTGGATTTGATTTTCCTCTTTTTGTAGTATATATTAATTCTTTAAGTGAGGATGTATTTAAAATATATTATCTCAATTTTTGTCTAATGATAATGTGTTTACTGTGTTCTCATTTAAAATCTTAATTTAGCTGACTATAGCATTCTATAGATATTTTAATTGATTTCTTCCAGCTTTTATTTATGCTGTTGAGAAATCTGTTTTCTGCTTAATTATTGTTTCTTTGTGAATAATCTATGTTTTCTCTGTGGCTATTCTGAAGATATTTCTGTTTATCTTTAGTGTTCTGTGATTTCTTATACTGTGCTAATTGTGTCTTTAATTTCATCTCTCCTATTTGAGACTCATTGTGTCTTTAATTCATCAATTCTAAAAGATTTTCAGCCATTTTATTTTTTAAACTTATGTTAAAAATTGAAGTATAATTCATATACTGTAAAATTCACCCTTTTAAAGTGTACATGCAGTTCAGTGGGTTTTAGTATTTTCACAAATTTGTGCAACCTTTACCACTCTCTAATTCCAGAACATTTTTTTTCACCTGGGAATGAAACCCCATCTCCATTAGCAATCAATCTCCATTCCTCTCTCTCCAGCCAATGGCAACCACTAATTTACTTTCTGTCTCTGCAGATTTGCCTATTTGCCTATTCTAGGCATTTCATATAAATGGAATCATATAAGATGTGGCATTTTGTATCTGGCTTCTTTCACTTTGCATTTTATATTCAAGTTTCATCCATGTTGTAACATGTATCAGAACTTCATTCCTTTTTGTGGACAAATAACATCCTCTTGTATGGATAGACCTCATCTTGTTTATTCCTTCATTGGTTGATGAGCATTTCGGTTGTTTCCGCTTTTTGGCCATAATGCAAATGCTGCTATGAATATCCACATACAGGTTTTTGTGTGGACCTAATGTTTTCAATTCTCTTATGTATACACCTGGGCTATATTGCTGAGTCATATGATAACTATGTTTAACTTTTCGACGATCTACCAAACTGTTTTCCACAGTGGCGGCACCATTTCTGCAGCCATCATCTCCTGAATATTGCCTTCTCTCTGTTCCACACATTCCTTTCTTATGCCTGTTGGAGACATGTTGGAGTTTCTGATTCTGTCCTCCAGGTCTCTTTACTTCTCTTTACATTTTCCCATTTTTTAGCTCTTTGTGCTTCTTTCCAAAGATCTATCTTCCAGTTCATTAATTCTTTTTTTCAGCTCAGTTTAATCTTTCATTTGACCCGTTCGTTGAATTTTACTTTTTCATTTCTGAAAGTGCTGAAGGTTTTTTTTCAAGTTTTATAATTTTTTTCTCCATAATCAACTTGTTCTTTTCCATAGTGCCTCCTTTTTTATGGCTTTTTATCTCTTTCTGAGTGTTCTCTTTCAGGAGTTTTACTTCCAGTTCTTGTCTATGAGCTCTTGCCCATTTTGCCCTATCTCCTCACACGTTTTGTTGTGAACCTTTATCAAGGCTTGCTTGCTTTTCCTCCAGAGAGACCACCAACCAAAATCAATCTTTGTGTTCCCTTCTCAGTTTGAGGCCTCGTAAATCATACGTGTTATATTCATTTTAGCCCCAAATTTATGGGCGGTACAGGCCTGAGATTTTGAATTTGGAGGGAAGGTTTTTTTTTTCCAACTTAGAGCCCAAAAGAGACAGAGAAGCTTTTTTGTCATCTTATCCTCGTCAACATATTTCTTTTCCAGTTCATCCTGCCTCAAAAGGAGCAGCCAATGGAGGATCTTGGCTTTATCCAAGGATTCTCAGCTCCTCGTGCACACCCAAAGCCTCATCTTTTCTTCCCACAGGAACATTAAACTGAAGTCTTGGGTTCCTAGGACCGGTTCTCCCCCAAGGCAGGTGAAGCTCTGCTCTACTTGTGGTCCAGCAGCCTCTTCATTCTGGCACCTCAATTGATTGGTTGATTGATTTCTTCCTTTCTTTCTTCTCAGCCTTACGTTGAAAATGATGTCTATTTTTTTCTTCCAGCATTTCTAGGTCTTTGCAACAGACAACTTATTTTTGCTATCTTAGATCATTATATTGTCAAAAGCCTCAATTTCCTCACCAGTAATGTGGGGGAAACCGTTTATTTACCTCATAGGGTTTTACCCATATTATCCTCATAGGATTAGATGACTAATGTATATAAAGGGCTTAGTGTAGTGCCCAATATGTAAGTCCTCAATAAATGTTAGTTATTATAATTATTTTTAAAAATTTGTTGTTGTCACTGTTTTTATTTATTTAACTGAGATAGAATTGACATATAACATTGTACTAGTTTCAAGTATACAACAAAATGACTCAATATTTGTATATATTGTGAAATGATCACCACAATAAGTCTGGTTAACATGTCATCATACATAGTTACAACATAATTATTAATGCTAATTGAGAATCTCTAGATAAGAACACAAATCTGCGTAAGGAAACTTACTAAAATTAATTTGAAAATTAATATTTTGGCCCTCTCTTAGAATGTAATATTGGCTCATTTAAAAATTAGCTCCCTTTTTGATAAAATGTGAGCACACAAGACTTACGGCTGGAGTATATACTGTCTGGTATTTGATATCCTTGAGTGTCTCATCTCAGTTTTATTTTCCTTTACTAAGCATGTGGGTGGGCACAGAACAGTATTTATAGATATCTGATGCTTGAGTCAATCGAAATGTGTATTCTTTTCATTTTACAGATAAATAATTCAGTTCCTCATAATGTAGCTTATTTTATAAATATGTTTATAGTTTCTCTATTAAACATAATCACATTTTAAGGTGACATAAAATTAGATAATTTGAAACTCATTTTATTAAGAATAAATTAATCTCTCAGTCTTGTTCTAAAATATTTATTTACCCCAAGATATGAACTTTGAAGAACATTGCATGGATTATTAACAGGCTATCTGGTCTGATTATTTCCACTTAGGAATATAATTCATTTAAACAAAGGCATACCTGATTGAAATTCTGTGTGGAAGTGATCTTTTTCATGTTCTTAAAAGAGAGGAATGATGGAGAAAAAAAATAATAGTATTTTTCATCTGAGTCTTTATGTGACAATGAAATGGATGCTATTCTCTCTGTTTCCTCTCTGTCACAGTTGTTGTGTTTGTGATTCTGTGTCTGTGTATAGTCCCACCTTTGTTAATGTGTCTTCATTTCTTGGTGAAATGAAAGCTGACCTAGAACTGTGGTCATTCCTGTGTCAGAGTTGCAACAACTGTGGTCACTGAGCAATTACCGTGGCAATCCGACGGGTCCTAGAGGGATGGTTGTGTGAGACCAAGATCTAAAATAACCTCTGGAAGGGGAATGGACTGAGCATTCAAACTGTAACGCAGTTTGATCTCGTGTCAGTGTTTAACCAAGAGAACCGAATTTCTAAACAAATAACGTATTCTGCAGGAGGATGAAAATCCTAAAAAACATTTAAATGTTGTTTTTTTGCACTGGTGCTTTTTCTTGACAATTTTATTTTAATATTGAGATATTGGTAGAGCTCTAAGAAGTGCTGTAGATGACTATGTGGTTTCTATGTCCAAATAAAGTGCTTTTTTAGGACCATCAAATTTTTTTGAACTAGTATATAAATAAAAATATTATTAGTTTTTTTTTAAACACGACCCTAAAATATTTATGAGGTGCTTGACTGATACAGATTATCAATATCTAGAAGAACATTTGGAAAAGTGACAAGGTGTGTAGCAATAGGACCTGTGTTTTTGTTCTTTTTTCCCTGAGGGGTAGGAGTTTGTCCTGATCCGGCCACCCCTTGCCTTGCTCACGGCCACTGCTCAGTCATGAGATTTGGGCTGGAGTTAGCACCCAGCTGGAAGCAAATGAACATCCTGCCTCTTTCAAAACTCATGTGTGTTTGTTTCTTTGTCCTGCTTCTCTCATTCGCTCACACACGCTGAGCCCCAGTTCTCTGCCAGCACTCTGGGACGCGTAGGGACCCCTTATGGGACCAGATAGTCAGGCTCCCTTGACGAGTTTCTAGTCTTGGACGATTTTTTCCCTCTCGTTTCTTTCATTCTTGCATTTTCCTGCCGTTTCCTGCCTGGACCCTTTCTCTCTGTTACCTGGATTTCTTTCTCTCATTTTCTTACTTTTCTGCCTTCCTTACGTTGTCAGGAAATGGCTGAAGGAATTGCTTCCCTTTTCCTTTAAGCTCGTCCAGGCTCAGTAGATGAGACTGCTGTCTTCCTCCACCCTTCCCGGGGGGAATTCAGGGCCAGGGTGACTTCGCCTGGCTTAGCTGTGTCTGCGCCTCCTCAGAGGACGCTCCTGTGCCAGCTCTTGAGGGGCTCATCTCCTGGGCTGCCACAGGACCCGACTCTCTGCCTTTCATCGTGCTGCCAAACTTGGTGGGGAGTGAATCCTTCAGGAAAAGACATCTTCCTGTCTCTGTCCACAAGCAATCATGTTTGGTTAAAACCGTGTTTTAAAAATTGGTTTTTGTATCCATGTTCCTAAATTTATCTCCAATTTGGTTCCATTGGTCACAGAATGGTTTTAGCCCACAGCTGGGTGTTTTCATCTCTGCTGAGCTTCCCTCAGTGAGTAGGATAGGGCACATTCCAGCAGTAATTTTGTGAAGGGATGGGCTAGGTCAAAGTTTGATGTGAATTCAGATGTGGTCATTGTTCTGTTGTCTTCTGACACATGTAGTAACAAATCAGTGCAGGGTCACAAATGACAGTAGATAGGGATAAGCAAGCTGGGTCAATCTAAAACAAAAATGAATCAGAATTATAGGATTTATTTCAGCCCTGGAAGAGTTCTTTGGATCCAGTCCTGGCTCTATAAAGTGGAAGAGCAGAGATGTCAAGTGACTTGCTGGAAATCACACAGCAAGCTAAGGACAGAGCTGGCACTAGAACCCATGTCTTAATTCCAGGTTTCCTTCTTTTCCCGGCAAGATATAGGAGATAGGGTATAGGGAAAATTGTCCTTCTGGGGAGGAGATTGTCGTTTGATGGAGAAGGGTTTGTCAAACCCACAGGGACTCAGACTTTTATACTCTTCAGCTGAGAATCAAAGCATCTAGTTGCCTGTGATCCTTGAGCAACCAGCTGAGATGCTGACGAGATCTGGGACAACACAATTAAGTGCTGTCTGCCGAATGTCCAGTCTGAGTCTGCAGCTCCTGCACCCACAGGTCTGGGTTTGTTTGATGGCGCCTTGGTTACCGATGCTGGTTACTGTTTAGGAGAAATGTGATTTTTCCTCTAACCCCAAGTGCTGTGGTTATAGGTGCAACTGGGGAAGGCGAGTTTGTTTTTGGTCAGTTCAGGGAATAAGTGGCACAATGCAGAGTTCTGGAGATAAAAACCATGGAACAGAGAAGTTTGCACTTGAATAAGGAGTCAGAACTCCAAGTTCATCCACTTAACTAATTAATTATTGTTTGAGATGGCTTAGTACAGAGTTTAATCTCAGTTCTGTGGCAGTCATTTGGACTCTGGCTTTCCACCCTCTGAAAAACTAAGAATCATTTCTTCTCTGCGCCGTTGGCATGGACAGTCGTTTTTATTAGTGTGGTAACCAGGCTCCAAGATGGTCCCCAATGATCCCTCGCTTCCGGGTAATCACAGCCTTGTGCAGTCCCCTCCCACATTGTAGCTGTGGTCTGTGCAACCAAAAGAATATGATAGAAATAATAGGATCTCAGTTCTGAGGCTACCTCAGAGAAGACATCGTGGCTTCTGCCTTGCACTCTCTTGCATCCTTCGCTCTGGGGAAGCCAGCTGCCAGCTCATGAGGATGCTCAGACAGCTCCATGAGAGGGCCACGTGGCAAGGAACTGAGTCCTCTGCCAACAGCCAGTTAGGCATCGTGTGGCCTTCTGCTAAAAGCCATGTGAGTGAGCCGTCTTGGAATGGGATCCTCCAGCCATGGTCAGACTTTGTGATGATGGCAGCCTCACGAGAGACCCCCGAGCTAGAACCCCCCACCTTAGCCACACTCGGATTCCCGACCCCAGAAACTGTGGGAGATAATGAATGCTTGTTGTTTTAAGCTGCTAAATTTTGGGGATAATTTGTTACACAGCAATAGATAACTAATACAATTGATAAGACAAAAGTTGAACATTCTCAGTTTAAAAACAATTATAATAGCAATAAATGTAGGTGTTCTTATTATGACATTTGACCCTTAGAAACAAGCATCATATCTATCCTTAGCCTGTATGCAGTATTTTCATGTTATTAAACAGGAAATGAAGAATAGAAAAGTTAAATGATATATTTATTGGAGGGAATGGTTATAGCTAAGAATTGAAACATCTTTTCTTTTTCCACTTCTCTGTGAAATATGGCTCTATTAAAATACAAGTAGGGGCCAGCCCGGTGGTGTAGTGGTCAACTTCACATGTTCTGCTTCAGCGGCCCGGGGTTCACTGGTTCAGATCCCAGGTGTGGACATGGCACCGCTTGTCAAGCCATGCTGTGGCAGTCGTCCCACATATAAAGTAGAGGAAGATGGGCACGGATGTGAGCTCAGGGCCAGTCTTCCTCAGCAAAAAGAGGAGGATTGGCAACAGATATTAGCTCAGGGCTAATCTGCCTCAAAAAAAAAAAAATTTTAAAAATACAGGTAAAGACTAAGTCTAAAGTGACAGCAACACATTCAAAAGAGAGAATTATGGTTTGAGGAAACTTATTTCAAGAGAAGTTTTCTGAGAGCTACTTGTTTTAATATTAAACTATTTCAAGTGGTCTGAGTTATTTTACTTTTACACGCAGGTCAATTATACTACTTTCAATTAATAAACGTGGAGGAGGTTTCAATGGGTCATTTAACTCAGGCCTAGACATGAATGTCTTTGATCAGTTCAGCAAACATTTGTCAAGAACAGCACTGCTGAGCCAGCCCTGATGGCCTAGCGGTTAAAGTTCAGTGCGTTTTGCTTCGGCGGCCTGGGTTCGTTTCCCGGGCTCGGAACCGCACCACTCACCCATCAGTAGCCATGCTGTGGCAGCAACTCACAAAGATCTAGAAGGACTCACAACTAAAATGTACAGCTACATACTGGGGCTTTGGAGAGAAAAAAAAAAGAGGGAGGAAGATTGGCAACAGATGTTAGCTTAGGATGAATCTTTCCCAGCAAAAAAAAAAAAAAAAAAGGACAGCACTGCTGTCCAGGGGATACAAAGATAAATAAGATATCTCTGCCCATGAATAGTTTGTAGGTTAGTGGTGGGGTGGAACATTTCAATAATGGGGGAACCGTCCTGATACAGTGATTCGCAGGGAGCAGGTAGAGTGCAGAGGCGTCAGCCTATCCCCGCCTGGGAGGGCAGGGAAGACGAATGACTTTCTCAGAGAGGCCCGGCTACTTTGTAGCATTTTGAATCTGTCTCCGCTGTTTTGTAGACTCTGGAGTGGCAGTAAAAAGACTGTATGCTGCCTGCGTATTATTTTGCATGTATCAGTACATTGCTCTCTGTTTTTCTACAGACACCCTTTCTACGACTTTTATTCTCTGAGATATTATTCCGACTTTTTTTTTAAGGACTTCCTTTGTCTTTTAGCCAGGGTAAATGGAGTGGGACAGCGACACTAAGAAAAAGGAATATTAAAATACAAAACAAAACCCAGGAAGGATAGAAGTGTTGGAAATGCGAGTTAGACTGAAGTACGTAATGTCAAACGATGAGAATGCAACATTTGGGATGTGGGATTCTTAACAAAAATTATTAACCTAATCTTCTTCTTAGCGATTTGTCACCCATATTTCTAACCGCCGGTCAGTAAGAAATTTGTGGCAAAGTGCTGCTTTGACTTTCAGGAACGATTGCACCTGTGGATGCATTTCGTCGACTCCGGAACTTAATTCTGTCAGTTTGAACAAGCAAGTTTCAGACATTACAGAGCCCAGGGAAGTTCCAACAGTCTTTCATGAATGAGGTAGTCTGAATGAACAGGCCTTTCAGAGCTTCATTCTGAACTCTGCCCGCTCAGCCAGAGGTCAGCCGGCCCCTCCATCCCGAGAGGCTGCACATGCCCGGAGGTGTTGGTGCTGGGGGAGGGCAGGGGGTAAAAGAAAAAAGGAAGAGGGGGAGAAAGACAAAAAGAAAGGGACTGGAAGAAGCGAAGAGGGAGAGAAAGAAAGGACGAGGAAAAGGAAGAGTTAATAACAGCGGTTTGTCCAGCACCGACCGGTAGCTGCCCTGCTAAGTGCTTTGCAGACCGCGTCTGCATCCTCCCAACAGCCTGGATGCTGAGGCTGCAGGGACGTCATTGGCCGAAATGCGCACAGCTAGTGAATAGCAGAGCTGTGATTCGAACTCGGGTCTGCCTGACTCCCAAAGCCAGCACTCCTGACCGTAGAGCCACGAAGGAAATCTGCTCCCCTGCTGTGGCGTGGAGAGGGCCACCCCAGACGGCTGCCTGGCTGCTCCGTGGCTGACCCTGGGATTTTTTTCGAGTTTGTAGACAAGTTTTTAACAGAATGAGGGTTCCTTAATTGGATTTGCCTGTTATCCAATACAGCACACCGCACGGCAGGCCGCGCTTCAGTCCCACACACGAATCACTTAGAAACTCCCCATTTAGTCTCGCGAACCCTAATTTCAGACAAAGGTAACTGTCACCTTTTGTTTCATCCTATGCTTTTATTTTTCAAATCCCAGAGCCGACCTCTGAACTCAATCTGCACTTGCCTATTGATGCATAAATATCTATAATATCACAGTAAATTAAATTCTATTTTAAAGGGTTTCTATTTAACAATCTGTCAGAACTTTCACAGTATTTGATTGCTGGTCCCTTCTGTCCTGTGACAGGTTTATCTCAATATGGCTTGATTAATGAAACCTTTTATTTGGTGTAAGCACACCGATTATTACCATAATCCCTTAATGCTTGCTTAGGCAACGCTGAAGTCTGGTGACAGGGACTGTCCAAACTTCTAGCTCCTTCAGCTCCTTTCGCTCCGAACGTGGGGTGAGATGAACAGGCCAGGAGCCGAGGCCCTCCTGATGGGGAGTGTGCGAATGTTAGTGTCAGCTGAACGGCACAGTGCTGTGTCTCAGAGGCTTGGACAAACTCCCTTTTAACCTCTAGTGTTTAAGAAATGTTTCGACTCAGTGCCACCCAATCCGCCTCTCCCCGGCTGCTGCCTTGTCCTTGCATGCCAGTCACTGAGGGGCGTGGCCGACGTCTCCCTCAGGAGCTGAGAAATTGCAATGTGCACCGTGTAGCTGAGAAGTGGGATGAAGTCTAAAATAAAAGAATATATTGAAAAAGAGTGTCTTAATGAAGCCAAGGGGCCAGGCACTAATAGCTCTTAAGAAATAGAAATGACTTTATGATGGATATTCCACAAGCAACCTTTTCAGAAAAAAAAGAGAGCAATTGAATTATATTTTGTTCCTGGCAAGTATTTACCTCGGAGAGGAGCTGCCATTCCTGCCGGATTATTTTCTCCGCGTCCTGAATGCTTTCAAAACACTAGAAAAAGAACATCTTGGATTTCACATAGACTCAACACTGTCACTCTGTTTTACTTTGCTATTAAATATTTAATAACGTTTAAAAGTGAGACATGGAAAATAGGATCTGAAACTTGTTTGTGCTGCAGAAATTGTCTTTGCAATTCTCCCAGCTAGTATTTGCTGCACTGGGAAGATGATAGCCTTCTGCCATATATTATCCTGTTCCTCTGTTTGTACCCCTGTCCCTGTCTAATGCTGAAAAGATCTCATACTGTTTTTTCTTCTTTCTCTTTTTGGTTTGTGGTCATTGTGGTTTTAAGTGCAATATAATCCACCGGGAGAGTTTTGCTGTTGTTTTTAAACTTACTGAGGTGGGAAAGAGAACAAGGTAATATTAATAAATATGACTCAAGATCCTAACAAGCAATAAAAGGAAATCAGATAAAAGAAACAAGTGTCTGTTATTTTTTAAGAAAGCATTATGATTGTTAACATTCTTTGTTAAGACTTGAATAGTCAAAGTGAAAATAACCCCTGAGAACATTAGAAAACAGTATTTGTTTATCTTGTGACCATACTAGCTTGATTATTAATTTGATTACTTGAGTTTGCAATTTGTTGTTAAAAAAATGTGCTTATATAGACTTTAAAATACAGAAATTTTCTTTCTGGAGTTTCAGTAGTGAAAAGGAAAATACCGTAAGGAGTTTTTTTTTTAAAGGAGTAATATCAGATTTTTATTATCAGCTTTAATTGGATTAATTATAATTATATTGAAAAAACAAAGTGTGGTTTAACTGTACTTTCAAAATCAGATATATGGTTTAAGAATTTCCATTCAATAAAATAGTAGAGAAGCTAGTTTAATTTAAACTATGCTGAAAGTCAAATAATTTTCAACAACACAATTAACAATAAGGATTTTGTGTTCTGTTTGAAAAATACGTAACATTTTTCTTCATTACAAATGTTCTTTTGCAAGAAAATATAGAAACCTCTTCGTGAGACACTGAGTGGAGGATTATTATGGTTCTCCAACATGTTTCTCAGTTTTTGGTTTATTTCACATCATGCTTTTTAACCTTTGACAACAAATATTGTTGTACCATGAAGACAGCAAATCCAAACAATTACATATGTAGTCCAAAGGCATGCACAGGAAAATCAATATTTGACGTCTTTGCAACTCCCTCTTTGCAGTGGTGTTCAATAGCTCTTGTTCATTATACACTTAGATCTCTTTCAGATTCGCCTTTGTCACTAGAAACCCATTTTTTTTTTTTCTCCTTTGACTTCCACATAACTTCTTTGCCCTGTACTTTTACAGATGCCTTCTGGCTATAAATACTAATGAAATCTCTTTGCTTAATTCAATTTTGCTGGTACACTTACAGTTATGACCTAACTTTCCCACGAGAGAGACTGATTGAACATTGCACTACCTTATGGATGGGAGCAAACATTCTTTCAGAACTGGACTGACGATTTCCATAATTATAGAATTCACAGCCTAATGACCTTAAAAAACAATAAAAAGATCTCTTGTTAATTCCATTTCTGTTACTGACATTCAAGATATTTCATTTTTCACGGGACAACAAATTTACTTTTTTATTTTCCAAAGAGCAGTCTATCCTTTCCCCCCAGATTAAATTTTCTGAATATTGAAGTATTCCATTGAATATTTAGCATTTCTTTGTCTTTTAAAAGTTAGAATATTTATGATCCTTAGAATGCGTTTGACTGATTTATAGCAATCAATTATAAGAGTACGTTTTCAAATAGCCCTTTTAAAAATGAAGAATAGAATAATTAAAAAGATCACAAGTGCTCCCTTGCATATAATTATTTCATTATTTCATTACAGTGCAGAAATTATTTTTGCTGACTGTGAGCAATTTTAATTGAGCGAGATCTGTGTTAATATAGGATAGCAACCACTGCTTCCTAAGAAATAAGATCACTAATTGCCTAAATTTTTATTCAGGACAATGAGTCTTACGAGTCACATTGCAGTGTAAAGCTAATCGCTGGCTAGAGTGGGCATAGTACCTTTTCTGTAGTGTAGACACCCTGAAAACATAACCCGCCGGCTAATTCGTTCCTTCAACAGGTTTATTGCCTTATTAAGCATTTGTTTTGTAGAAAATTGTTAATCTATCCAGTTATCACCGAAAAACTATGATAATGAAGCATTAATACTCAGACTTGAAGTCGACTAGAGCCGGGGTAAACAAGCACAGCTGAAACACAACATCGTTGATTCCTCTTAAATACCAGAATGCTCAGCACCCTAGCATAGGTTCTGGAAGCTTTGCGCGTACACAGAGAGTCTGCTCTTCAGGCAGGGAAATCTCGAGTGCAGCAAGATAGCTTGCTATTAAGTGAAGTTAAATTAAATGTTAATAATAGCCATTTTCTTGCAAAAATTTAACATTCATCATAAATGGTTATAGTATCCTTGGTATATCTAAATATTTTACACATATCGAAGATATTTTCTTCCCAATAAATATGTACATATATTTATTGCTGTGGAAGAATGCATAAATCATGAAAAAATTAATCAGAACCACTCTCTTAACAACATGGGCTGTTTTGATAAAACCTAAGTAGACATTTAAAAAAGCCAATTTGTTTTTATGTATAGTTTCGGATTGAATATGCTGCTGTTGTTTTCACTTAGCCCTTAAGGGAAAAGTACTGTATCGGAGTCTACTCTTAGTTTAAACATAATTTTTGAAAGTGGAAACAAAATACTTGAAAAACTCAATGATATTAATAGGGGAATTCACTTATTCATTCAGCAAATATTTATTCAGCACTTTCTCTGTGCTAGATGTAATTCTGACGTGCCCGTACTGCTTTCCCAGGCTCTTCCGAGAGAAGTGCTAACACGTTTGCCTTCTTTGCTGGGATTCAGGGGGCTCATTTGCTGCTCAAAGAAGTCAACTAGACTGGTGTTTAACTACCAACGTAGAAGTTAGAGAGTTGTTTACAGTTCTAATTTCTAGATTTCAATATTTAAAGTGTCAGCAACGACTGAAACCTTTTGGAAATCTCTAAGAAACGAGTTCCCCTTGTGAAGAGAACGATTTTTGTATCTGGAGCTTTTTCACGAGAGGTCAAGAACGGTGTGTGTTGCGGAGGTTAAAGTAGACCGTTGGCTGTAGAAGGAGGTTTCCTGTGGGGAGGGAATCCCGGTGGGTCCAGGGGGCGGGCCGTGCCACCTCGAAGAACGAGACTAGCCTGGGTTCTGCTGCTTCTGTGAAGTAGCTCCAAGGCTTCGGGTGAGCCTTGAAACCTTGCTGGACCTCGGCTTCCAGATCTGGAAAATGTGGGTCATAGTCCTTACTCTGCCCCCTCGTAGAGACGCTATCATGATACAAAGTAGCTCCCTCATCTGTAAAGTCAGATGGCGAATCAGAGCAGTTCTTACCCTGGGAGTAGTCCAGGGATCCCCTTGGAACCATGCAAACGTTTGTGTGTGTGTCCACGTGTACGTCTTCCCAGGTGTGAGGTCTGGAGCTTTTGTCAGATTCTCAAACAGGCAAGTGACCCAAAGAAGGTGAAGAAACACTGCATTTGAGAACCTGTAACATCCTTTCTACTCTTCAATTCAAATTCCATTCCCCGCTCTGAATAATATGTATGAAAGCACTTTGAAAGACTGCTGAACAAACGCCGAGTACCATTCTCCGTCTCTCTTTATGGGTCGCGTCTATGTGAAAGTCCTAGCCAGCCTGAAAAGGTGATATTATACTATGTCGCACGGGTTACTGAATAAACATATCGCCTGAGGGAATCCCTCCGCTGCAAGGTCCAGTATTAGACCCCTGGGAGGATGAGCGTGTCACAGAGACTCGGAGGAAAATAGAAGGAAATCTGGGTGAGATTGCAAAAATACTTTACTATAGGTTCAGTGTGGTTCAGTGGGCAAGCTTTAAACTAGTACTTAAACTAATAGGAGGCTATTGATCTAGTTTTCTAGTCTGGGTTATGACTCTTATAGCAGTGTCTCAATTTCCTTCTCTCTGAAATGGTTTTTACTAATTCATACCTCACAGGATGTGGGGAAGATTAAGTTAGTTAGTTAGGTTAGACTAGTTAGTATGGTTGAAAATGTTTTTAGTCAAGTATGCAGTGTTACATAAAGCAAGGAATTCTTGTTCCGAGGGGGAAAATCCCACTATTAAGGATTTCCTGATTATGGAAGGGGGGCAGGCTGGAGAGGGCACATTGAGTTAGTCTACCCTTAACCACAGTGAGAAAAATCTGCGTAGGAAGAGGGTTTTCATCTAAGAGATAGTTGACATGGGTCTCAGTTTACCTCTTCCTTTCTGGATTTGCGTCAGAGTAGAGTGTAAAGACTACTAGGTTCTAGAACCTGCTGAGTGAGTCTGCATTCCTAGATAGAAGGCAGAGACGGGATCTTGCGCTTTTTTATATTCACAGCCCTGTGCGGGTCTCAATAAAGTCTCTTCATTGAATGCCCTTGGGCTGGTAACTTGCTCTAAGCAATGTTTCCTCTATTTGTAGTAATAATAATAATTTTTAAAAACCTGGCTGCATGGACTGGCCAAGCGGCATAGTAGTTAAATTCAGGTGCTCTGCTTTGGTGGCCCAGGGTTTGTAGGTTTGGATCCCAGGCGTGGACCTGGCACCGCTCGTCAGGCCATGCTGTGGTGGCATCCCACATAAAATAGAGGAAGATTGGCACAGATGTTAGTTCAGAACCAATCTTCCTCGCATTGAAAAAACAAACAAACAAGCCTGGCTGCCATTTATTGATGAGTATTCTGTGCCAAGTACTGTATACATGCTATTTTGTTCCAGCCTCACAACGAGCCTGTGAAATATTATCCCCACTTTAAAGGTGAGGATTCTGAAATTCACAGATAAGTGATTTAATTAAGCCCATAACCACCTTACAAATATATTGGAAAGACACCATTACGGAATGGACTTGATCACGCTTTGAAAACCATTTAAATTGCACTCAGGTAATGCTGCTGCTACTGCTCTTTTGCTTTTTGTTTCTTTTGTTAGCTACTTTAGCTCCAAAGACTTTGCTTTATTACCAGCCTCCCTGTTGAACCAGGAGGGTTCTTTGATAGAAGATTTAAGGTAATTGTCCCAGAAATGCAGGTTTGGTGATGACAGGAAGTGGTTGTTGGTGGGCATTTTTCACTGGGCTCCATATACCTATCGGGTCACCGAGTAGCTGCTGCTGGGAACTGAGAGAGGAAGTGAAGAAGAGGAAACACGTAGCTTTGATGAACAAGACCCTTCGTAAGCGTGCTGCCTGGAGCTCCTCCCACCACCTCACCGTTCAGATAGATCAAGATCACGAAAACCAAGACGTTCAGATCTAAAGCGAACGTTTGAGGTTGGAGTACCATCTGCGACTGCAAAACCAGCCGTCTTTGTGGGACCAAGACCACCAGCTTGCTGTGGATCTCTTGGTTTCTGTGGAGCTGAGATTCATACTCACTGTAATACACAAAGCTGTAATACTTTAAAGCTTCATAACGTCACCAACAGACTTGTAATCACCGAACAGCACCGTCTCCCAGCTGGTCGTCGGAGGTGTGCTAACGTCAAGTTGGATGAAAACTGCTGAGGACCGTGGAAAGTCGCCCTTTATTTCTGACAACTGTATTTCTCCTTGGTTTTAAAAATACCCTCTCATGGAGCAATTTGATTTTATGCAATTTTTTCTATTTAAAAAATTTAATAGGGGACCTGGTAGGGGAGTTTGATCATTTATTGCACATCTACACATTCACCAATAATGAGGAAAGATTTGTCGGTTGTCTAGTTTATCTGAGCGAGAGATGAGCCACACCATAAGAGAGGGTGGGGAATCTGGGCTCAGTGCCCAGGATTTTTCTTTGCTATTTGGATCACTGTGTTTGCTAGAATATTTAATTAATCCCACTCTTGGAGTAATGCTTATTGCTGATGGCCCTTGCCGAACTGAAATATTAAACCATATGTAATACATCTTCAATAAAATTTAAAAGATTTAAAAGTCCCTAAATGATGTATGTATTTGACAGTCCTTAATGAAAACTGACTAAAGGATTTCAGAGAATGGATAGGCTTCATAGTAACAATTCTTTTCATTCATGTGGAAGGAAGTTCAGTGTTATAAAACGAAACGTAAGGAATTAGCACAACATTTGGGGTAGGATTGTACCAATGCTTGGATACATAGCTTGTTTTGTTGTCGTTATTAAATATTTGGCTCTTCTCCTGCATGTCTGGTGGAAACCTTCGCTGAAGCTCTTTAAGACCAGTTCTTCCTGGAGTACACTTTAGCCATGGTTAGACCATCAGAGGACTCTCCGATAATTCTCTTTTGAGTAATTCGATACATGGCATGATTTTCTCTTATTATTGAACCGATGCCTCAGCAAAGGGTTGGAGGAATTCTGCTGTTTGTAGCGAAAATCTTGTGCCAAGAGCATTAACCTTGAAGTTCTATACACTTTGTGGGTCAGGCGATTACCGGAGTTATCCTATTTACTTATTTAAGGAGGTGGCAAGAAGAGCTCCCAAAAAACGGACTGATAAATGTGAGTGGAGGGGAAAAAAAAAATCAATTTCTTTTTTTGAGAGGATAGATCCAGGATTGTAATGATGGGGAGAATTCTAAGATTCAGTTAAAATGTCTCTTGAACAGATCGGAACAGACAAATGGTCTGACGCATTGGAGTGTGCCCGTGCTGTCAGAGGGGCAGAACATTTGAAATGAGATGGTACTCGAGACTTTGATCTCATCCGGTGGTCTTCCAACTTTGTAAAGCCTCGAGTTCCTTTATTCCAGCAGAATCTCATAGACTTAATATGTAAAACAGGTTTAAGGGGAGCTTTTCTCCTTGGAGCCACAGAGGTCACACCTGTTCATACACTGCTTCTTCTTCCTGCCTTCTGAGCACAGTTTCAAAGTCACTCGTCTAACTCGGCTCTTTCATTTGTCAAATATGAACATCCATTTCCGAGAGGAGCGAACCCCCTTGTCCAAGGTTGTATAACTAAAAAACATCAGGACTGATTCCCAGACCAGTGCTCTGCTCTGTCGCATACTTTCTCCTTCAGACACTCCTTCTGCTTCTTGCTTGGAACTCTGGGAAGAGAGCGACCTCTTACTAGAATACAAGGGGATAGCAACGTGGTGGTCGGGGCTTTCGAAGAAAAGTGAGGAATACGGGTCACAAATACTGTTTTCTCAGTCCTGGAGCTCAGCCATTTGTGGGCCAGGTGTTTACTGATCATCTATTCTGTGCAAAGTACGGCTTGAGGCTACAAAGGAAGTGCAGAATCCCAGAATGGGGGAAGAAACCTTATCTTTACTATTCTGGGCCTTGTATTTTCTCCTTAAACATAGGAACACTGTGACATTTAGGGAATAGATCTTATACACGCACTGTCGTGGACCCTACGATCAGACGGCCTCATTTGGAAGTCTGGTCCTGACACTCATCTTGGGCAAATTACTTAACTCCTCAGCAACTCAGTTTTCTCACCTGTAAAGCAGGAATGATAAATTACCTGATCATGGAATTGTTGTGAGGATGAAATATACATTTATATATAACCTAGTACCTGGCACAGAGCAAATGCTATATAAACCTTAGCTATGATTATGATTGTGATTATCATATCTTATGTCACTCACACTGACATTCAAGGATCTCCTCTAAATCAGTGTTTTGTTTTGTACTTCAGATGTATGTTGTTAAATCATATGGAAATTATATTTTGAATATCTAAGTTACCAAAGCATTGTCAATTCAACTTGGTAATCCTCGTTTCTTATTTTATAAAGAGGTTTGTTCAGCTGATACATACTTATCTTAGTCCATTTGAGCTGCTATAACAAAGTACCATAGACCAGGTGGCTTATATACAATTGAAATTTTTTCTCACGTTTCTGGAGGCTGGAAGTCTGAAATCATAGTGCCAGCATGGTCAAGGCCTGGTGAGATCCCTCTTCTCTTGCAGATGGCTGACTTCTCATTGTACCTCACATCAAGGAAAGAGCAGAGAGCTGGAACAAGTGCTTGCATCTTTTGTGATAAGGGCACTAACCTACTCCTGAGGGCTCCACCCTCATGACCTATTACCTCCCAAGGGCCCCACCTCCTAATATCATCACATTGAGGCTTAGGATTTCTACAAATGAATTTTGGGGGAACACAAACATTCAGTCCATAACAATACTCTAAGTTTAATGATAGTTCTTACAGTATATATAACATATACAGTATGATATACTTCATTTACTCTTGACTCCTAAGATGCTTTGAACATCTTAAATGGGAATCTTGATAATTAAAAATATATGGCACTAGCCAGTGATAACCTTATACCCTGACTTATTCTTTTCAATACATATGCTATCTCCTCAAATAAAAAGTAGGACTGTGGGCATGGACAATGTCATATGTATTTCTTTATGTTTCTAGAGGGTAGCCTTGTACCTTGTTCAGAGAAGGCAAAAGATGTTTGCTATGTCATGAATTCTGCTGTTAATGGCAACATTTCTTCTCAATTTAAGTTTTTCTTTTCTAATTTTAAACTATCAGCCTAATTATAATATCTTCTGTTCTAATTTTTCTTTGTTCCACTGGATCTAAGGTTCATAAATTTGTTGAACCATGAATAAAAGTGAAAAGCTAGCACATGTAGGTAAGAGCCATATGCATTGCTTTAATGAATAGTCACCATGACATATGGAGGAGGACTGCCCGATTAATTACGGGGTTTGATGGAGTTGCTGCCTGCCCGAACAAGCCAGTCCAGGGGCCAATTTATAGTGGCGAAATCCTGGGATGGGCTGGTCTGACCCATAAACAAAGTAAATAAATGAACCAAGTTGATTCAGTAGCCCAGATAATTTGCTAGATTAGCATGAAAATATTATATTGCTTCTTAGCAAGAAGATTGGCATACTTTTTGGGAGTATGTAGGTTCTCATGGTGAAATCCCATTTATGTGTGTTTTCAAGAATTTAATAAATTTCTTCAGCACATAAAATCAAATATTTTTGTTCCTTTAAAGCCAATGGTGTCAATTGTGAATCATATTAATAGACAGTCAAATGAACAGGTGTTTTTTAGACTAACTTTTTAAAGTAATAAAAATCACATATGCTCAGGTAAACAAATTAAAACCCCACAGGACATGAAGTAAACAGTACATGTCTTCTTTGGGCTGCTCCTAACTCCCTAACATTTCTTCCCCAGCAGTAAACAGTGTTACTCACTTCTGGGATGTTCTTCCAGATATCTTCCAGATATTTCTTATGCATTTACACAAGCAGGACCATATTCACCTATTTTTTTTGCAATTTGCTTTGTTCCCTTTTACAACATATCATAGACTTCTTTCCATATCAGAACAGGTAGATCTATCTCATTAAAAAATAATTGAGCAACATTCTCCTCTATGAAGATAATGATTTCACAACTTCCATGTTGATGGAGAGTGTTTTGCTGATATAATCAATGCTTCAGTGACCATCCTTTACATAACACCTTTGCCCACTGGGGTGATTTTATCTGTAGGATAAATCTCTTGAGGTGGAATTGGGCAAAAAGAATGTGCATTTGAATTTTGGATACATATTGCCAAATTGCCCACTCAAAATAATATATGAGAATGTTTGTTTTCTTATTTGGTATTTTGCTATTAGTTTGTTAGAAAAGAATTTTCCCTTTAATAGATACTTTTCTTTTCTGTTCCTCATTATTTCTGGAAGCTACCCAAAAGTCCTTTGGAGAACTATCTCTTTCCACTTAGCTGGTGGGACTCCATCAGGAATGGACCACATGACTCCATCCTGACCAATCAGAGTACCAAATCCTCTAATAACATCGGGGTTTTTTTAATGCATTTATTTTTTACCAATTTTATTGAGATACAATTGACAACTAAAATTGTATATATTTAAAATTTACAGTGTAATAATTTGATATACACGTACATTGTGCAATGATTACAATGTTTTATACGTAAAAAGATTTACAATTACAAAAAATTACCATTAACAGTCAAGTTAATTAACACACCCATCACCTCACATAGTTACCATTCCTAATAACATTGTTGACTCAGGGGTAGACCCCTGACTTAGGTTGTTCCAATGCTCAAAACTCATATGGGAGCCACCAGGAAGAGCCCCCTCTGTTTTGCTGGACTGAAACCTGGGAGAATGCAGGCATGGAGTTGCTGAAGGGCACGTTGCCTCCTTGCGGCATACCAGTCCGGCGGGGTGTGAAGCTGGGAGCTCGAGGCAGATGCTGCCTCTACATCAAGGTTAGATGAAGGTCAGAAAAATCTCCCTCTGGATTTTTCAGTTGTGTGAGCTAATAAAGTTTGCTTTTTGCTCTATCCGGTTTCAGTTGGGTTTTTGGTCAGTTTGTTCACTTAAAGAGTCTGATTTGGTACATTGTACCTGTTACTCATAGCCTGAATATACTAGGAATTTTAAGTAATGTTAATAATTCCCTTTTATTGAGCACCTGTTATGTGCCAGGGGCTGAACCAGATGCCTTACACGCATGACCTCAATCCTCACAAGTATCCTAGAAAGGCATTATCATCTTTTTACTTTACAGAGGCGGTAAAAGAATTCCGGAGAACTTCAGTAAATTGCCACGTCTAGACAGCTGGTAAGTAGCAGTTAGCTCTTCCTGATTCCAAAACCCCACCTTTTATCCTCTCTGCCACTGTTTTACCAAGTGTTAGAAACCAGAAGCTCAAAAACATGCAGCATCAGTGCTTTGGATTATTATTTCGGTATTTTATGTAATGTTTCACCTGTATGATGCTTTGTGTATTTCAGAAACTCTCATACATTTAAAGATCTCTAGATCCCCACGATCTGTTTCTCTTCGCCAAGCGCTGTGCTGCTGTGCCTAAAGCTTAGCAGCTGTCTAGTGAGTCATGAGGTCTGTTAGGCCAGACAGGACCGAATGTCGTCTGTTTCCAGACTAAGTTAATGTTCAGGAAGTGATTCGTGTGATCTGGCTAAGAGGAATTTTTCTTAGGAAAGCTTTGCTTAGTGGAGCAGAATTATAATTGTATGGGATCCTGATTGCTTACACTCAATATCCTTTAGAGAAAGTGTTATTGGAAGCATGATTTTTAAAAAAAGACGAAAATCCAGGCATATTTGCAAGAAGGTACGTGGGCTCTTTTACTGCAACTTCTGTCCTGAGGTCAATCCCTCTGAGCTAACATTTCTTAAGCAGGGTAGTAGCATCTTCAGTTCGCTCTGAATTCTCTCCTTCGGTGAGGAGCGTAAGGACATTGCTTTGGTCTATATAGCTGCTTAATGTGCTTTCAGAGCCGTCCAAATTAGCCTTCCGTGTTTCCCCTTCCAGGGCGTGCTTGGTGTTGAAGATCCTCTGCCTGGAGTCACAGAACTCCAGATCAGGAAGGAGCGCCACTAACCCCCTCGGCTGGTGGCTCCCGGACTCTTCCGTTCTCTCCCTTCTTCAGGATGTTGTCAGCATTTAATTTTTTTTTTTTTTTAAAGTTTCAAAGCTTAAAATGAAGTCATCATAGCTCCATGCTTTGACTCTGCCTTTCATTGTGTGGTTTTATTCTTGGACAAGCTCTCCTGTTGGTCAGAAAGGCTGCTGGTGGTCTCCAGGGCGACATTCTTCCAAGCATGAAGCCAGCGGAAAAGAATGAGCAGCTTTATCCCAGCATTCTCGGTGGAAGTCTTGAGATTCTCTCTGACTTTACTTTTTCAGGTCACATGCCCCCTGCCCCCGCCAAGTTAATCACCATCATCTGGGGTGGATACCATGCTTTGGCCTTGCCTGGGTCGTGTGTCGTGCTTAGGGCCAGGGTGTGGGAGTCAATCCCACAGGATCTACATGGGCTGAGAGACGGGAAGGGTGGATTCCCAAATGGATATCAGAGGAAGTTGCTGGAAATAGGATGAATAGATGCTGGGTAGTCAAAAGGAACAAATGTGCGTTTCCTGTGCACCTTGATTCTCCAAGATGGTGGATAGATAATGCAAGGTTTCCAAAACACAGGTACCAGCGGGACTCCTCCCATCCCCGCCCCTGAGAATTTTGCCAAACACAATTTGGGAAATCCTAATTCTATACCAATGACCTTATTTGGAGAGATACTCCAAATGATGGAGAAACTGAGGCTCGAAGAGATTGAATGACTTCCCTGAGGTCTGAGGGATGTTTATTAGAGAAAAGGCAGTCACTTTGCATTGTGGGCTCAGATTACCCACACACGAAACCTTGATTTTTCTACTCAGGCATCCTTCTGCTTTTCCGCACAGACTCCCTTGTTCTACAAAACAGAGGAATCCCGGAGAAGACCGCGGAGATTCTGCACATTCGCAAGTGCCTGGGAGCGTTTGCCCCAAATCTGGACTTGTCTTGTTTTATGATGATTGTCAGCAAATGTGTTCTCTTTGTCCCCTCTTCCTCCATGCTGGCCTGTTTCTTGTTTTATTCTGGGGGGTCTGAACTGCCTATGCCACAGGGTCCAGCTTGTGTCTGTGTTGTGCCACAAATACGTGATGTGGCACACATAAAAAAAATCATACGTGAAGTAAGTGACAGAGTCAGGATTCAAAGCCAGGTTTTTTGGCTCCAAGTCTCTGTGCTTCCCAGTACTGTCAGCAGTGTTAACCCACATCTCATGGACCTGGGGCCTCTGATACCTCCTGATGCCTACGGAGCCCCCCATCCTCTAACTCAGAATCTGTCTGGTGTGTTCTTTCTTGGGCGTGTTTTAACGGGTTTCCCCTTCCCAGCCCGCCTCCTTCTGCTGGGTAACCAAGTAAGAAGGTCCTCCCCACACCCTGGAAAAGACAGCCCTAACGTTAAACCTGGAGTTTGCTCTGATTTCAGATGATTTGTTTTTCAAGGCAGAATGGTTAGTGGAAAGAATGTTCACTTTGGAGCTAAATGGACTTAGTTTTGAACGTTGGTTCTTTCCTTTAGTCATTGTATGGCCTTGGCCAAACTTATGTTTCTTTTCCATCCACTTTACTTCTGTTTTCTGTTCAAGAGCCTGGGGAAGAGCAGCTTAAGACCCCTCAGTATTGTTCCCGCCCATTCATGGCCCGCACAGTGGGGGCTGCAGACCAGTCTCCGGTGGCAGCTGGGGGCTCCAGTCTTCCGCAGGGAACAGCTGAACAGGCGCAGAGGGCACCTGCGCCTCCAGACCAGTCTGTGACCTCAGGTTGAGGACGGTAAATTCGCCAGCTGGAGCAGGCCCCTCACCCTGAAATCCTCCTTGGTCACGGCCTTGTCCGCAGGGGCTGCTCTTCCCTTTCCATCTCCTCAGGATCTCTGTAGAAGTAGGAATCAGGCATGACCCCGCTCGGTGCTCACAGGGGATGGTGCCACGTGTGTGCAGAGCTTCCCGGGCCAGCGCCCACCGTGTTAGACCCGCTGAGTGACCCCCTCGGCGCTCACAAGGGATGCTCCCACACGAGCGCAGAGCTTCGCAGGCCACTGCCCACCATGTTAGACCTGCTGAATGAGCTCCCTCGGTGTTACACGCAGTGGCAATGTCCACATGGCACGAAGGAGGGTCACACAGAGTGATGGTGGGCAGGTCAACATAGGACACCTATGTGAGAGGCTGCTGGCCAGCCCTGGGGTCAGTAACCAGCAGCCAATGTGGCTCCTGGAAGGTTGCCTGGACCTGACTAGTGAAGGTTCTGGGAGTGAAGTGGCCAGCAAGAGGAGTGGCTCCAGTGGCAGCAGCAAGCTTCAGGACAGCCCTCTGGCCAGTATTCCTGGAGGATAGGACACTGACATCAGCTGAGTTTTCAATGGTGACAATGGCTCAAGCCACGAGGAGAAGGTTCTCGCAGGTCCTCTTGAGACTGATGATGTAGATGGCATCACTTCTTTTGTGGATGTGCTGTTGCATTTGGAAGTCAAGGTTGGTGCCACCCAAGTGGACTCCTGCTGCAAGGAATTTGAGGACGTCCTCCCCCTTCATCTGTAGGACATCCAGGGCTCCAGACATTGTGAAACCTTCAAGTTATTATGGGAACCCAGGACAACACCATATGGACCCCCTCTGAGTTGTATAGAGTGGTATACCCAAAGTTTGGTTGCTAGAGTGCTCACTCTTCTGTGGCTGGAAATCCTGAAATGTAAAATGTTGAGGGAGTTATTATGCTGAGTAAAACACCCAGGCGCAGGAGATCATGTGCGTAAGACCTCGAATTTCTTTCTGGCTCTCAGTGTGGGAGTCATGGTTGTTTCCCTTGCGTCATCCTCCACATGTGGCTTTTCATCTTACATTCTGGCCTTGCTCCAGGACCTGGGGAAGGTCACCCCCAGAATGGCTGGGCAGGGAGGAGCTCGCTTAACAGTGTGGCCCTAATGGCATTCTTTAGTGCTCCACCTTGGTGGGGCAAAAGCAAGAGTGGGAATTCCAGAGAGGCCTCAACTTAAAGGTTTGGTCTGAGAGCACAGCTAGAGGGATTTCTGCCCTGAGCTGCTGTAACCAGGAGTGAGTGAGCTTCTGTCATTTCCCCACCGAATAAAAAATGGAATTTATGATGAATGGTTGTTAAATAGAGTGATCTGGACTTATTCTTTCCAGCCTAGTGAGACCCATCCCAACCTTTTACAGTTTCTTTAAAGACAGCATGAGAAACCTCAGTGTCCTCTGGAGGTTTTTGTAAATGGATGCCAGCCCAGCCTTTATTAAACTGGGTTTATACATCACATAATTGCCTGTCTGGACGCCCCTCTTCCAGACTGCTTGAGCAAGGACAGGGTTTATCGAGGGCTTTCTTCTGCTGCACATGCTGCCCTCTGGTCGTGTTTTGGTTCTTGTGGCTTCAACTTCATCTTTTTCTATGTTATCCCTGAGTTTCTTAAAGTTTCTCCCTTTCTCAGTCTGTTTCTTTTCATCTGTGTAGATTATGTCTACTGATGTTGATAATCACTTCGACTCAACTGGAAGTGCTGCAGCAAGGCTTCCTGAAAACCTGTTCCGCATAAAGCACTCTGGAGCTGTTCTCTTCAACATGGAGTCTTAGAGCCGCAGCATCCAGCGTGGTAGCCGTTATCCGTATGCGGCTGCTTAAAGTTAAATTAATTAAATATTCAAGCGCTCTGTAGCTACATGTGGCTAGTGGCTACTGTGTTCGCACAGACGTAGAATGTTTCCGTGGCCGTGGAAAATTCATTGGATGGTGCTGTTACAGAGTTTCAATTGTTTAGAACTCTAACTCACCACTTGTCTTTCATTTATAAGATAGTCAAAAACTCATATCTTTCGATGAGAACCTTTTTTTTTAGCAATTCAAATCACATTTATTGAATTTGACTGTTAGGTACTTTAGGAAATGCAAGGACAAATAAAATATGTTTCTTGTCCTCAAGGAACTTAAAATATATTAAGGAAAACCGGCACGTAACACAGCTAATGAGATTGCAAGGCAGGATGTGCAAAGTGATGTCATAGAGGCATGGTCAAGGTACAACGGGCTCATTCGGGGAGGCGTTTATTTCCACTCTGCATCAGAGCCTTCATGTGGAAGGTGACATCGAAACAGAAAAGGACATCAGGAAGGCAGAAAGTCATTTCAGGTGGCAAGGGAATAACATGAGTGAAGGCAGGGAAGAGGGAAAGTGGCTCAGCTGAGGCAGCTCAGAGGGAAAGTGGCTCA
>NC_060284.1:2556308-2611569 GCF_021613505.1 Equus quagga | reverse complement strand
AGAGGGAAAGTGGCTCAGCTGAGGCAGCTCAGAGGGAAAGTGGCTCAGCTGAGGCAGCTGAGAGAACGCAGAGACTAAGAGTATAGCGTCTGGGGACCCACGGCCTGGGCTCAGAAACTTGGCTTTACCTCTTGTGAGCAAGTAAGTTCATCTCTCTTGGTCTGTTTCTGCATCTGTAAAATGGAGCTCCAAATGGTAGCCATCTCACGGGGTCTTTGTGAGGATTAAATGAGGTGATCTACGCAGACCCTTAGCGCAGTGTCTGGCTCACAGCAGGCCCCAGGGCAGGATCTGGGGACAGGGTGATACAGAGGGTGTGACCTGGGAATGGTCTTAACTTGCAAACAACAGAGTCTCCAAGTAATGGCTGAATTTAGTGGCTGAAATAGAAAATAATTTTCCTTTCAGTTAAGAATCTGGAGGTAGGTAATCCAGAGCTGTAATGGTGGCTCCATTCCACCAAGTCCTCAGGGCCCAGTTCCTTCTCGCTTCTGCTTCGTCATCCCTGTGGTGTGGCCCTTGTCATAGTCCAGGATGGCACCTCGGTGGTGACATTCGTGTCCCAGTCGGCAGGATGAGGCGTGCATCCACTGTCTCTTTAGGTTCCCAGAAGCTACCTCCGGACATTTGCACCGGCATCCTATTCACTTGAATTTGGTCACTTGGCCATACCTAGCTGCAGGGAAACATAATCTTTTTTTCTGGGTGGCCGTCTTTCCAGCTAAACTTTCTTTTAGTAACAGAAGAAGGGGGAAACAGACGTTGGAGGAAGCTAACAGTCTCTTACCAAGAGAGATAAGACGGAAGCCAGATTACAGAGGTCTTCAAGGTGGTCTACGGAATTGGTACCTTGCTGCTCGGCTCTGTGGAGCAGTTGATAGTCTCAGTGTAGGGAGTTCATACGACTGGAGGCTGTTCGTGGTGATGGGCTCTGCCGTGGGTCCTCAAACCAGCAATACTCGCGTACTTTCAAGAGCAGCTACTTTCAATTAAAAAAAAAATGCCCCCTCCCATCTTCCAACATCCTTTGCCACTCTCCCTCCTCTTTACAGAAGGGAAGAGGCAGCTGAGGGGAGGCAGTGTGCGAAGGCAGCCCTTCCACCTGGCGGCTCTCCCTTGGACCTCCTACAGTGGACCCCTGGCCCTCTCGAAACGTGCCGAGAAGAGAAAGCATCCCCTCGGAGAGGTGGGCAGTGCCGAGTAGAGGGTGCTGGTATGTTTTTATTATCCAGATCATGTGCTGTCTCTCTGAGCACTTTGTGCCTACCTCAGACACTGCGTGGTTGATGGTGTGCCCCCTAGATCCTAAGCGGTTTGAGGACCAAGTTCCAGTCTTACTTGCGTCTCTATCCTCTTCTGTTAACACAGTGCCTAATGCCTGCATACGTAAGGTTAGGGAACGCCTAGATGAGTGCTGAGCGTATGAATGCTGCCTGGGTTGCGTTGGCTTTAACTCAGCTGAACTAGGGCTTCAATCCTCATCCTGTTGCTTGTTGCCGAGTCTGGTGAAAGCGTTTCAGGCAGAGGCTGAGGGAAAGACTGTGTAAGGTGGAGACAGTTGTGCGCACCTGGAGTATGGTTCTGCTCAGAGCACACTGGGCCGGGAGGCCATGAGATCAGGCCTAAAGGCTGTCCTCTCTTGTCTTACTTTGTCTTTGTTATTCTAGCCCTGGTTTACTAAGTCAATAAAAAATATAGTGAATTAGTGTGCTTATGGTATATAACTTGAGGTAAGCCCTTCCAACCAGATTTTTAAATCAACAAATATTTACTGAGTATGTGTGAAGCATTATGACAGGGATCATAAGGAATAAAAATAAATAAAAGAACCAATCTTTGCTTTCAAGGAGTTTGCAATCAACAAACACTGTGCTCGGTTGTAGGAATCTGAATATGGTTGACTAGACTTCTACCCACAAGGGGCTTACGATACGGTGTAAAAAGCCGATAGATAAACAGATCATTATGTGTACTGTGATGTAAATGTTTGAGCCTTTCTCAGGGCCAAATGTACATGTCTTGGTTAAAAATGTGGAGAAGCCGTACCTTTGAGATTTCGTAAAATCTGCAGACCCCTTCTAGTTAGCCAGTATGTAAAACGTTTCCAGGGCGTTGGATATATTTCAGGAGTGGCGGTGATATGATATGATATGCAACCAGGAGAGAGAGAGGGAGGAAAAAAGAGGGCTGATCATTTTGAGGTGACATTAAATTATCTCTTGACACCAGCTGTATCTTTTTTATAACAGAAAATGGAAACAACTCTGTCCTTGACCTTCAAAAAGAAATTGACTTACCTAGCTTAACTGTTCAAACAAACAACTGTGTACTCTCTTCAATTCCTATGATGATTTTGATTTACTGTAAATGACTGAATTTAATGAACTAAATTATGCTATTTAAATGCATTTTGTGAATGGTATTGTAGTTTGTTACAAAGCATTATGTCTATGCTAAATCGTGCTGTAAATGATATGGTATGGAACATATGTGCTGTATTCATAATTTAACTGTTGCTGCGGAGTGCCTTCTTGGGTAGGACATACTGAAAAAGGAGCCTTTGTTTACCTGGCAATGAAGGTGATATCTCAGCAAATCACTAGGACTTACTGACCTTGGCAGAATTACAGTGCTAATATTTTCACATGGATGAACTGTTCTTGAACAATTTCTCTAATGTATATGGGAGAAATAGGCTTTCCATTAAAACTGGGTATATATGGTATATCTTCTCTTTCCATTTTTTTTCCCCTTCAACAAACATTTACTGCGGGCCTTGCAAGGGTGATTCCACCTGATTAAGGTTCCTGTTTGCTCCTGGCCTCTCAGATGGTAGAGGTAACAGGATACAAATGTTTGTCCTGAGGTTATGCTGGTCGTCTCTGAAAGGACTTGCATTAAATAACACCCTGCTTTTCCTCTTTCTGAGTAATTAGAGAAATTTTTTAAGAAGAGAAGATACTGAGGCCAGAATATCACCTTTATTACTGATACAGGCTAGGGTGGCTAAGTCTGGGAGCCAAATGGGCTTTCTAACAAAATCCTGACATTAGGCACGCTTACCCACCAGGTCCTGGGCTTCCTTAGGTGGAAGGACTGCCTAGGTAAGATTTTTAACATGGAAGAGCAAAGAATTTGTGCTTTCTGTGGACAGTCTCATCTCAGGAGAAAGAAGAGTTGAGCCAATTGGAGTATGCCTAGTTATTCTTTGCAAAATTTACCAGTTAGGTTTGAGTGAGTAAGGGGTAGAGAGAGGCCTTAGCTCTCTTTAAAGGAAGTAAACATTAAGAGTAAGGAAAAAAATCATTTCCCAATAACAAGTGGAGTTTTCTTTAAAAGGAATCAGTTCAAAAGTTGATTGCTATAGAGGAATCCCCAGGATTTGTTACACATTTATGATGACGCTTCCATTTCCCCTCTGAGGGGTATCTCCATGATAGCAAGACTTCTATTGTTTGATGGAAGATGAAGAGACAGCAGCTTCTGGGGCAACCACAGTTAGAAGTTCAGGAGAAATTGCTTGAAATTTAAGTCGTCATTCTCAGAGCTTCAATGCTGGCCACGTGCTATACTGATGTAGCGAGACCAAGAGTCAAGAGGCTCTGGTTCTAGGAGAAATGTCGTTAGCTCCGTCTCAGTCAGCTTGGGCTGCCATAACAAAATACTATTGACTGGGTGGCTCAAACAACAGACATTTATTTTCTTATAATTCTGGAGGGTAGAAGTCGAGATTAGGGTGCCAGCGTGGTGCGTTTCTGGTGAGGACTCTCCCCCTGGCTTGTAGGTGGCCGCCATCTTGCTGTGTGCTCCCATGACCTCTTCTTTGTGTGCCCTCAGAGAGACTGAGTGAGCTCTCTGGAGTTTCTTCTTACGACGACAGATAGAACATTCCATCATATCTGGGCCAGACCCATATGGCCTGATTTAACTTTAATTACCTCCTTATAGGCCCCAACTCTAAATATAGTCACATTAGAGGTTAGGGCTACCACGTGTGAATTAGGGAGAAGGGGAGTGCCATTCTGTCCACAGCAAGCTCACTGTGTGACCAGGCAAGTGATTTCTGTCTCACTTTCCCTTTCCAGTAATGGGAGTTCATGACTTATGTTACCTCACAAGCTTACCCGTACGTCACGTGAAATCATGGATGTTAATACGTGGACACATTTAAAGTGCCACTCATATGCCATTATTTATATTCATTTTTGAATCTAATGTTACTGAGGGTAGGCTTTTCTTATTATTTAGCCATCCTTAGTTCTTTTTCTCCTGAGCATTTTTACATGGCAGATAGAAAAATTGAGTAATGTCTGAGTGTGGTCTCACCCCCTTAAGACAATGTCTTTTGGAGGCAGAGAACAACATAAAGTGGGCATTGGATAACAAGAAGTGCTGATTTTTCCATAATGACTCCAAACATTCAGGAACTAGATTTCACAACCTACCAATCTTCTGGGAAGAAAGAAGAGTTCAGTTTTATTTTGATTATGGTTCTGAAGTAGAGTTTTTTGGATCAAATGTATGAAAGGTTAAGAGAAGAAATCTACAACGGCCCATCTCTAACTGGAAAGCAAAAGAACAAAATGTGGATAGTGGACAGAGGATATTCAGCTCGTGGGAGAGTTGTCTCATTTTAATGAGATTGCTTCTGAATTAGCAACGTAGAGTTACGTGTATGCAAATGACTAGACAGTCAATTTTGATGAGTTGCTGCAAGAAAAGAATTAGTTTTACTCATTATTCTGTGCTGTATTTGGCATTTTTCTCAGAGTGGTTCATTTAACATGTCTCTTGGTAATATTCTCTGTATATTTATTTTAGAAGCTGCAGTAAATGATGCAAATAGTATTTTAAAATATTGTAATGGAAAAACTTTTTAAAATTTTGAGCCCGGAGCTCATCTATTTGCTCTTTCTTAGGATTATAGCACAGAGAGTGGTTTTGGGAGCAGGGCGATAGGATTTTTGTTGGGAATGTAAATCTGTTAGGTAATACAATCTGCAAGCTGACTGCTTGAGCTGTTGTGTGAAGGTCGGTGATAACCTGAGAAGCTTCCACAAGGCTTCTTTGTGATTGGCCACCATGAATGGGTATGGGTGGGGCAACCAGGTGGAAGTCAATTGTGACCGTGGGATTTCCCACGTTAGCGACATGGAATTATGAGGTCAGAGATTTTACATTTTTCGCTGGCCAGAAACAGAATTGTAGCTGGTTATTCTAGCAGGGAGCTGGGCTGGCATCTAGCCAACGGTCAGAGACTTGGAGAAGCAAAGTCTGTAAAGTGGAGTGAACTCTTGAGACGTGTCTTTGGAGTCCCCGGGCCACAGCGGCAGATGACTAAGCAAAACCCAAGAAACACTAAGCGATTTGTTCAAAGTCACCCAACAAGTTAGTGACGGAGCCAAACTACCCTAGGTCTTCTTCCAGTCCAATATTTCTGGTGTGCCTGGAAGGGACCTGTGTTATAGTCATCCTATGGAGGAATTAAGGCAAAGCGAGCTCCTTGTACGACCGCCAAAGCATTTAGGAGCATAGACTCAGATCATCTGGATGTTTCGAAGGACCTAAAGAGTGTGTCTTTAAACATTGTCTGGTCCAATCTCCTGTACAACACTTGGAGCCAATCTACAAACCCCTGCCGAACGGTCAGTCAAGGTTTGCACATTTGGAGCGATGGGACACTAATCTTTGATCTTTGTTCAGCTCAGATTGTTAAAAAGTTTAGTCTTATATTGGGCCTAATTTGTCTTCCTGCAACTTCAACTCATAGATTTTAGTTCTGCTTTCTGGTGATTCAAAAACCATGCAGTGAGCCATGGAGAGCATCATCCCTCAGCCCCTTTTCCTGTGCATCACCTTGTCTTTCCCTACTGTCAATGCCCTATGGCAGTAGGACACACTTAGATGCCCACTGGCCAATGAAATCCATAAATATGCCTGTTACCAAAGTATTTCAAGTTTATTGTGTAAAACAGGCCTGAAAAATCTCAAAAAAGGGTAAGAAAAGGGAAACTAGAGTCTACTATAATTCATTTAGGCCAGTTGTTGGATTTCCTTGAGGTCTTTGCAAATGCTGGTTTTTGTGGGGGTCTCAGTATGACTTAATAGAATCTATTTGGCCAGGTTAATTCAACTCATTTTTTAAAAACTCATTATCTGATTAGTTATCTCTATGAATCTTTGCAATACTAACCTTTTCCAGAGACCATGTCTAGTACTCAGTAAATTATGTAAGCTATTCCCTTCCACCCAGATATTCCATATTTGCAAATATGCATTACTAACAATTTAGTTTTTGTACCTTAAATTTGATATACAAAAATCAGACCAAAAAATTTAGGAAATGATTAATTCACTGAAAGAATTCTTTTGAATAACAATTTCCCCAAATGCCCTTAAAGTGTAATTAGGTTGAAAAAAGTTCTGTTTCAAACTAAGATCTCTGGAATGCTTCAAGTACGTAAACAAGATACAGACATTTGAAAACTCCACAAGGGAGAAGAGAATGACAGAAATAAACTTGTAGGTGAACAGATAGAAACAGGGAGGAGAAATTCAACACAAAGATGCTGCCTGGATATTTCCACGTCTCTGGGGCTACAGACGTGCTCCAGCTTTGCTGTGGGAGTTGGTGGAGCTCATGGCTCAGCCTAGAAGTTTAAGTATCATTTCAACCAGTCAAGTGTCCACAGGCTTACAGAAAAGACAGGCCAGATTTTACTAGGATTATAACCATACCATCTAGTCAGAACAGAACCTGAATTTAAAACTTTAAGAAAATTCTACTAATTTTGTTTTTAATCCATTCCAACATCAAGAAGTTGTTTCTTAGGATCTAACCTAAGCCTCTAGCTTGAGTCCCTTGGAAGAAAACATCACCGCTGGTCGGCACCTCTTTGTAAGGCCCCTCCCTGCACACAGGCTGCATTTCTCTGGATTGTAAAGGCCTGAACTTGCCACTAAGTTCCTGGGGACTTTGTGAGGGCCTGGTAGCTGGGAAGATTCTCTTACTGATCTTGTGCCCTATTTTGTCCAAGTGAATACAAGCCCATGAAGAGAGAGAGGTGGTGCTTGCCAAGGCCCACTTGTCTGCTTCAGGCTCCTGCCTCTGCACTTGCTGGGGCCTAATTTGATAATTTATAGTGATGGTTAGGAATGTAAGGCTAGGTAAGCTTATAATGATAATAAGAGTAGGTACCATCTCTTTATAAAGTCAGTAAGTAAAGAATGGAATTCATTATAAAACTTGAAATATCTCTCATACTTAGTGGCAAAATTGACTCTTTACATTAGGTTGAAAACTACCCTTAAAAAGGTTACAGGCCAATGTCCTCAGAACCAAGCGTGAGAGTGACTTGGGTGGGGTCTGGACCAACGTATTTTGTTTTTTGATGGTGACATTTAAAATGTATCTAAAATGCATTTAAAAGTCAGTATATTTTAGGCTGCTTGATTTATGAAGTGCCTTGGTGTAGCTTCATGTTTCTTGGGTATATAATTTTCATCAAAATTGGAAAATTATCGGCCATTATTTTTTCAGATAGTTTTTCTCTTCCCCTCTTTTCTCTCTTCTTCTTGGGGACTCCAGTTACCATGTATTAACTGCTTGAAGTTGTCCCACAGCTCACCAATGCTCTGTCTATTTTCCCAACTACTGCTAATGCTACCCAGTGTATTGTTCATCTTAGACATTATGTTTGCATCTTTAGAAGCTTGGTTTAGGCCATTTTTGTCTCCTCCATGTCTCTCCTTATCACACTCATGCTTTCCTCTCTCTTCTGGAACATATGGAGTATATTTATAACAGCTGTCTTAATGTTCTTTTCTGCTGATTTCTAACCTGCTTAATTTCTGCATTTGTTTCTATTGATTGATTTTTCTCCTCATTGTAGGTCATATTTTCCTACTTCTCTCATGACTTAGTGGATTTGGGTGCTAGACATCGTGAATTTCAGGTTGTTTTGTGCAGTATTCTTTTGTATTCCTATAAATATTTTTGAGCTTTGTCCTGGGGCCTTCAGATAACTTGGAAATAGGTTGATCCTTTTGAGATTTGCTTTTAAGTTTCGTTAGGTAGGACCACAGCAACCTTTAGTCAGGGCTAATTTGTCCCTACTGCTGAGACAACAACCTTCTGTGTTCCTACCTGTTTTCTTATATGTTATGAGGTGTTTTGTTTTTTAACTCTGGCTGTTGAAGATGTGAACTAGGCCCAGCTCTGTGTTCCACCTGCTCCTTCCCACTCGTTCTTTTTCCAGCCTTGGGTAGTTTCCTCACACGCACGTGCTGATCAACACTCAGCACGAGACTTGAGGGGCGCCCTCTGCAGATCTTCAGAGCTCTCTTCTTTAGTACGCCGGTACTCTCTCCTCCCTGATACTCTGTCCTGTGAATTCTAGGCACCTTGGCTTCCCCAGATTCTCAACTCTGTCTCTCAACTCAGGAAAGCCACCTGATTTATTTCCCCTTCTCTCAGGGGTCATCGTCCTACACTGCCTGTTGTCCAATGAAAACTGTTATGTCATGTATTTACCTAGTTTTTTAGTTACTCCATCATAGCCAGAAGTAGCATCCTAAAAGTCAGTGTATTTTAGGACTCTTAAGTGAGAAGAATGGTTTCCCAACTTTCTATTAGTATACCCTAAAAATGCATATACACAGTATTTAAAGGCACTTATATAAACAATTGAAATCTTTCTTTGGGGAAGTTAAAACAACAAAACTTGATTGCATATCATGATTTCATATTTTGCAGATGTTAATATTTAATCATAAGCAGAGCCATTTAGCTTAAGTGCATTAATGTAACTCATTTAAAAGAGGCCAGTAATTGTCCCATTAACTCCCCATGTGGGTGTTATCTGCTCTGCCCTGCTGGTAAGGCCAGAGGGGGACTCTTGTATTGGCACCCACAGAGATTGCTCTGATCTGTGGAAAATCCTGTTAAAATCTAATTACTTAGGAGAATCAGCCAGGGAATATCTAATGAGCTCTAGGAAACCCACTGGAAGAAATTCTGTGTTACTAACAAATGAAACATCTTCTGTCTTTCAATTATACTGGTACCACATGAACGTAATTGCTGCCTTATAAAATGTGACTCTTGTTTGTTGTTTTTTTAATTGTGTGTCATGAATTCTTTTGATCTTATGAAAATAACTTCATTTCCCATGGAGTAGGAATGACAGTATAAAGCTTACATAAGTATACTCTATTTCCTCACCAATATTTGGTAACTCCTGTTATGAAATGCTTAAAAAATGTATGTACATTATTTAGTGAAACCCTACACAGGTGTGAAAAACTTGGTGGTTAAAAGACCTTGAATTTTGAGTCTAGAATGAAGAATTTAGTCTAAAATGTCAATCAAGAAACTCTGAAAAGGCTTATTCTCTGCAATCATCATACAAATATTGCCAAAAGAAACTGATTTCTTCAAAATAAAAATTCATTTGCCTCACTTATTTTGTACATATATCTTTGAGACTCTTAGTATGGTTTACATTTCCTTTCTCTTTAACAATTAGCAATACCTTTTTTTCGTATCCAACGTAACTTTGTATTTTGACTTTGTTGACTTTCCACTTCCCAATATTTAGAACTTCATTTTTTTAAATTTGGATGATTGCTTAAGACCATGGCCTTTGGAGTCAGATAGACCTGAAGTGTTCAAATCCTGGTTCTTCTATCTACAACAAATTTCTTAACCTTCTGAGTCTCAGTTTCCACTTCTATACAGCGGGGGACAGTAGTTAATATGTACAGTACCTCATAAGGTGGTTGTGAGGATTTGTGGCGTAAAACATGTAAAGTGCTTAGTATACTTTTATGCAGGTTGTAAGTGCTCGACATGGTAGTTATTATTTTTGAAGACTAATTAAAATTTGGAGTATGAAAGAATTGTGATATCTAAGATTCATTAAAAACTAATGTAGGGTGAATTTCTATTCTCCTAATGTATTTCTATCACCATGTTCATATTAAATTTGTTGAAAAAATTAAAAGGAGTCTATTTTTAGCAGCATGTCGGTGAACTTCACTCCAAAATTTATCAAGTTTTTAGCCAATGTGTCATTTTATAACATGGATTGATTTCAGCAGATGACTCCAGAAACAAAATGTGGTTTGGTGATACATTACTTAGAAAAATACCTGTCTTAGTGATAAATTATTATTGGAATATTATATAAGATTTTAATGATTGAGGAGAAAAAAAGACTATTGCATATTATTTCAACAATTAACAATGTAACTATTATTTAAAATTCTTATCTGGCCTATAGAACTCTGGCAGTTGAAATACTGAAATTGACCGTGCTTTTATTTTCAATCATTTGATAATATGTTCACATTGGATTTTCCATTTTCCCTAAAATATAGATGCAAACATTTTTAATCAGACTATTTGGAAGTTGATATAGAAGTTGCCTTATAAAATTATTCAGTGTGTTACAACTGGACAAGGAGGTAAAATTATCATAATAATGTTTTCACCTAGAATAGGCCCTTTTATGCTTAAAATTCCTTTCTTGTGTAATTCATGAATTCATACAGCAATTTCATGAACTAGCCATACAGTACTGTATTGGAAGCTATAAAGGGAAACACGGAGAAATTTGTATACACGTAGCTCTGATTGCGTTTCTAATATAAAAGATATACATACAAAGTATAACATGCAAATTAGGATGTTTCAACAAAATAATATTCAAAATAATTTTCTAATGTTTTGTTAATTTAACATTTTACATAATTTTCTAATATTCTGTTAATTTAACATTTTACATAGATTTGATTTTCTTGAAAAACTGTGAGAGAGAATGGTGTTCTTTGGTAGGAGAAGGTGTTAGAATTGATGAATTTATGGTGACGTACTATTTGTTAAAATGTTTATATATAATGTAAGCATGGTGGACTTATTTTATCTGGCAGGAATTATTATGCTATAATCAAGGACCAAACACCAGCTAATTTGTTCATTCAACAAATATTTATCGAGGGCTTATTATTTGCCGGAATGGGAATGTAATGTTGAACAAGACAGGCAGGGAAGAAGAATTAGCAGATTCATTATTAAAGCTAATATTTTGCTGTATTGTCAGTTCGTGGATCTGTACAGTCGGCTGAGGCCCTGGCAGAAAGGGCTTTGGTTGTGATATCAGCATGGGAAGCGCCTTAAGTCTGGCTTTGGGGGAATTCACAGACGTGGCTTGATTAAGTTAGCACGTCTTCATGAACAGTTTCTACTGATCACAGAAAACAAATACTTCTCTTTGACACTAGAAGTAAAAACAAGAAAGAGGCGGCCTTGCATCTTTGCCTGTGCGCTCCAAGGTTAAACTCTCTGCTCGGCCATCTTCAGACGTGCAAACCTCTGGAAAGCATGTGATGTTGCCCCCCAGCCCTCGCCGCGCTCACGCGTCCAGCGCTTGGCCCGCATGTGGGAGGCGCTCTTGGGCGCTGGTGAAATGATGGCGCAACGCACGGTCCTGCTATTCTCCTGGGCTACAGCCCTAGTTCAGTTGTCGATCCCCTGTGATAATCCGCCAGAAAACCAAGTCCCAGGACCCCTCAGTCTTCCTGTATGAAAATGAACACTGTGTTTTCCAAAGACCTGATTAAAATATGCTGACAATTAGGTATTAGTTTGAGCTATATGAGATTGTGGTATTTCGTCATTTTTTTGACCTACAAAAATAAAAATTTCATCTGATTCAATCTAATATTTTTTTCTAAGGTGTTTTAACTTGACCAAAAATGTAATGTAATTATGAAAATAACCACAACTCCAAATATGTTAATTCCATCACTCTTGTAGTTTTCTTTCTACCTCTCTATCTATTTCACCTTGATTGCTCATTTTGGCCTTGCTTTCTTCACTGAATGGTATTTTATTACCAAAAAATTAATTGCATAATATACCTGTCACTCCAAATCCTAAATCATATATGTTTTTAATGTGAAGGAGCCTAGAGTTCAATAGGTGAGGTCTAGCTAGCAGTATTATTTGACTTCTTTGAGGAATTTTAGGTATCAGGGCATGGTGGGTAGTGTTTAATCTCCAAATTTAGTTATAGTTTTAAAAAATATCAGCTTCTTTCAATATTAGAAAGCACATATAAAACTAATTTTCATTGTTTCTGACAAACTGGAAGATTTCATTAGTCTGTAATTTGAAAATTTTTACTGTTTACACTGCAAACTAAAATTTCAAGCCCTCGCCCACTGATTTCTGATTTATTCTGACTATACTCTAAGTAAACTCATAGTCTTCACAAAACATAGTTATGACAAAATAGTATTTTCTCCAGAAATTATTATTCTATCTCTGAAGAAACTGGGATATTCCAAAAGTTCTCTTTTTCTGGAGAGGCTCATTCTCTTCTTTTTCAAATCTACAGCAGCCCCGCTGAAGAAGCAGAAGCTCCCTGAGGTCCAGCCCAGGCTGCTCTGAGCATCACATCTTTTAAGGAAAGGCGATGCGAGTTAGTGTGCCTAATACGGGGCATTGGGAAGATGGCAGGAGGGGAGAGATGGAACCTGGCTCTTCATGCAAATACCAGGAAGCCCTTCTAGCTACTTACAACTTCTTACCTGTTAATCCAGGAGGCCTGAGCAAGTGACTCAGATACGTGGTCCCCAAATTCAGGGCCTGTGACAAGGCTTTCTTTGGTTGGCAGCAAAATGAGAAGAATAAAGACAATATAAATTTTCCATAAAGCTAAAATTGTTGAATTGAAAGGACTGTTTATCTTCTCCTTTTTGAGCTTTTCTTTTTAATATAGCCTGTCTTTCTTTTTTTTTTTTTTTTTGAGGAAGATTAGCCCTGACCTAACTGCTGCCAATCCTCCTCTTTTTTGCTGAGGAAGGCTGGCCCTGAGCTAACATCGTGCCCATCTTCCTCTACTTTGTATGTGGGATGCCTACCACAGCATGGCATGCCAAATGGTGCCATGTCCGTACCTGGGATCCAAACCGGCGAACCCTGGGCCACCAAAGTGGATCGTGTGCACTTAACCGCTGCACTACCCAGCCGGCCCCTGTCTTTTCTTTTTAAAGACTTAATGTTTTTTAGAGCAGTTTATTTGCCAAAATAAACATTTAGTAATCCTATGTGGCTCCCCAAAATATTTTTGAAATGTCTTTGAAATCTAGACAAGCCAGCCTGGCGATCAATGGAATGACAGACGTTGCAGCCAGAGCCACTCACACCCAACAGGGGTGTGTGATTTTCCTACTCTCGTGACAGAGGGCAACCAGATAGAGCTTTGTGAAACCTGGCCTTTGTTACCAGCTGTCTGGCTGTTGGTAGGACTTGCCTCTGTTTATAGTCCCCTCCCCATTTCATCCCAAGGGACATATTTACTCCACAAGCCCCATTCTCACGTGCTGGGTCAGTCTGTTCACTTGAATAGTTCTAAAGTTTTCTTGGCTTGATTTTAATTCCGGGACTTTTTGTCATTGGGAATGGGCCTGAGCTAAGCTGTGAAATTGGCAAAGTTCATTGTCCACACCTCTGGGATTCTTTCTGCGGCCTCCCTCCCTGGCTCCCCGATGCCCTGTCCTTTTCAAGAGACCATATGCCATATTTATATGGCCCCTGTCATAATGGAGATCAGGGAGACAGCATGACACATCAACAAACTACAATATCTATGGTAAATGCAACTTCCGTAGACCCCTAAAAAGTGATCTGTATTCACACCCACCCTGCTCGTTTAAATGTAAGGGACATCCATCTTCAGATCTAAGGCTAATGCCTCTGTGCCCTCTGGATCTCGTTCCCTCCTCCTCTCTTAGTGATGCCTTCTCTCTCCTATACATTCATTCTCTTCCTCTCTTAAAATATCTGAGTTCTAACTTTGGTTTTGCCACTTGCTTCCTGTGTGAACTTTGGCAAATACCTTCACCTCTCTGGACCATAATTTTCTTGTCTGTAGAATGAGAGTTGACCTAGATGGTCTCTAAACTCCTTTTGGTCTCTTACTTTCTGGTCTGAAGGTATAAGATCAGGAGGCTGGGGCTGCCTTCACATTCTTGCTTGTTGACCCAGCTGTCTTGGTGATAAGTTGTGAAAGGAATATTATGTATTAATGATTGAAGAGAAAAAAGACTTGCATATTATTTCAGCAATTAACAATGTAACTATTATTTGAAATCATTATCTGAGTTGAGAGAAACATTTTCTGGCCTATAGAATTGAAGAAATACTTGAACTGACAGCACCTCTCAGCTGCTCAGTACTTTAATATTGTTCTAGCTCTTCTTAGAAAGTAATGATTTTCTAACTCAGTTTACACTAAGGTATTGTTGATTTTTTTTGTGTGTGCATGTTTCCTCTTGTGTTAGTCGGAACTCTTCTCATTGCAAGAAACTGAAACCCAATTCAAACCAACTTAAGCAGACGGATTTCCTGGGGGAGCAGCTAGCTTCAAACCTAGATGGTTCTACACACTCAAACAAGGTCATTTGGGCTCTCCATTTCTATTTTCATCAGGGTAGGCTAAATGCTGTTACAAACCCCTAAATTTCAGTAGCTTCACAAATAGAAGTTTATTTCTGTACATGCACCTAATAGTTTAACGTGAATGTTCAGTGGGTGGCCTTCCACATGGTGGTTTAGGGCTTCAAACCCATTTCATCTTCTGGCTTGCTACTCCTAGGGCTTCAGAGCCCTCTGTGGGACTCTCTACTCCAGCCAACAGGGAGGGGTAGGAGTGGGGGAGACCCTGGAGGACCACTGCCACTGAGTTCAGCTGCACAGCTACAATTATCTGCAAGAGAGACAGGGAAATCCAGTCTTGCTGTGAGACCAGGATGAAGAGGAACAGGTGTAGGCAAGCACACAGCAGTCTCTCTTGCACTCTGTTTCCATCACTTGCCTCTGTTGTCTCTCCTGTGTCATTTTTCACCAGGTTCTCTCCATGTGCGAGCAAAAATGGCTGTAGGCAACCACAGACTCAGTCCTCCTAACTTCTCATCCTCATTGGAAGAGACCGTCTTCCGTATTTGCTCCAGCGGAAAAGCCCCATCCGTGGACCAACTGAGGCTAGTGGAATGGATCACGCTAGTTGGCCGGGCCTGGTTCATTTGCCCCTCCAGCACCATCTCTACCCAGATTGCATGAGTGGGTTACGCCAGAAAAGAAGGGTTCTGTAACCAGGAAATAGAGGGTGGAGTGTTGCTGCACAGGTGAAAGCCAAGATGTGCACGCTGCCTCCCATTTAGGAACAAGACTTGTTTTAATTTTGTTAAAAATTTTCAGTGCTCATATCTTGATAGTCTGTAAAATGCCTCTTCTTCTTCTTTCTTCTTCCTGCTCACTTCCTCTCCTGTCGTTTACACTGATATGTGAAGTTATTGATATTGCCGAACAAATGAGTACAGACGGGGACAACATATTTAAGCAGATTTGTGCCAATGTCATTCTGAAAAATGTTCCCAGAGGTACTGTCACCAAGACAAGTCTGTTCAGAATTTTGTCTGTGTAAAGAGAAGGGGGCAATGCTTATCCCACAGGAACTAATCTTTAGTGGTAGGATTTTAGGCCTCTGATTGGGGACTATGCTTTGGGCTGAGTGGCTGCCCTGAAGCCTTTGAATCAGACCCCACAGGGGACCCTGTAGAGATGAAGGGCAGGGAGCGAGGTGTTAGTGCCTGTGCCCTGGAGGCCCTGCGCCCACTGCTGTATGGATGAAATTGACTTTGGTGGGCTTATAGGATTTACGAGCAGGGGGTTGGGTTCTTGACACCCACACAGAGATAAGAGACTTGGTTAACAAGTGTTCACAAAGTAGGGAAGCTGGAATTGATGCCCCTGGATAGAGCTTAGAACTTAGACATTCTTATATTTGCAGACTAGAAAAACCCTCTCTGGCCTAGATATGTGGTAAAAAAGCTTGCCATCTGCCCGGGAAATTAAAATCCCAAGCTTGTGCTCTATGTATGTGTGATGCCCAAATTTACTCTACCCGTGTGATGTAGGATTCATAAGCCAAGAAATAGTCCAGGCCCATTGATACCATTGGGAGGAACATGTTTGCAGAAACGAGCCTGAAAATACTGTATATCTTCCACATTTTCACAATCCAGGGCACCTGTGACTGCTATAGAATGAATAAACTCCTCTGAAAATGGAATAGAAAAAAATTACAAACCATATAAAGAAAAAAGCCTCCATGAGGGAGTGTTATCAGACGCAACCAACAGAATTAGCACCTTGCGAACCAGAAATAATGGAATAATTTGAAAGAGCTTGTAACATAAAAATGTTTATAATTTAAAAAATAAAAGGAAGAATAGAAGCCGTAGTGAAGTAAGGGCATTGTCTAAAAAATGAGCAGGTAACAATTGTGTACAAGGTCTGGGTGAGAAAAACTACAAACCTCTGATGAAGTTAGAACTGAGTGAATTCAGCAAAGTTATAGGATATGAAATCAGAGCACAAAAATCAGCTGCATTTCTGTACACTAACAATGAACAGTCAAAAAGGAAATTAAGAAAACAATTCCATTTACAATAACCTCAAAAAGAATAAAATATTAGGAATAAACCTAACCAAGGAGGTGAGAGACTTGTCCACTGAAAAGTACAAAACATTGCTGAAAGAAATTAAAGACAAATAAATGGAAAAACATCCTGTGTTCATGGATTGGGAGACTTAATCTTGTTAATATGTCCATACCACCCAAAGCGATCTGCAGTTCAATGCAATTCCTATCAAAATCCCAATGGCATTTTTTGCAGACATAGAAAAATTCATCCTAAAATTCATATGGGATCTTAAGGACCCCAAATAATCAAAACAATTTTGAAAAAGAACAAAGTTGGAGGGCTCACATTTCTTGATTTCAAAACATATCATCAAGCCACAGTGACCAAAATAGTGTGGTACTGGCACAGAGACAGACAAATAGACGTGGAAGCAACCTAAGTGCCCATCGACTGATGATTGGATAAAGAAGAGATGGTGTATATATATATATACAATGGAATACTACTCAGCCATAAAAAAGGATAAAATCGTCCCATTCACAGCAACATGGATGGACCTTGAGGGTATTATGTTAAGTGAAATAAGCCAGGTAGAGAAAGACAATCTCTGTATGGCTCCATTCATATGTGGAAGATAAGCAAACACATAGACAAAGAGAACAGACTAGTGGTTACAAGAGGAAAGGGGGGATTGGGGGAGGGCACAAAGGGTGAAGTGGTGCACCTATAATATGACTGACAATTAATAATGTGCAACTGAAATTTCACAAGGTTGTAAACTATCATAACCTCAATAAAAAATAAAATAGAAAACTACGAGTTTGATGTTTATTAATCTTTTATTAGATTCTACATATAAGTGAGATCATACAGTATTTGTCTTTCTCTGACTTATTTCACTTAGCATAATGCCTTTAAGATCTATCTGTGTTGTCACAAATGGTACAATTTCTTTGTTTTTTATGGCTGAATAGTATCCCATTGTATATATATATATATACTGCCACTTCTTTATCCATTCATCTACCAATGGACACGTAAGTTGTTTCCATGTCTTGGCTGTTGTGAATAATGCTGCTATGAACACGGAGGTGCAGGTATCTTTTGAGTTTAAAGAAATCAGACTTGTGGTTACTAGAGGTGGGGAGTAGGGGGAGGGAGGTTTGGAGGAAGGGGGTCAAAAGGTTCAAACTTCCCGTTATGAGATAAATAAGTACTAAGGATGTAATGTTCCACAGCATGACTACATCTAACACTGCTGTATGATATATGGGAAAGTTGTTAAGAGAGTAGATCCTAAGAATTCTCATCACAAGGAGAAATCTTTTTCTTTTTATTGTATCTATATGAGATGATGGATGTTAACTAACCTGTATTGTGGTAATAGTTTCACAATATATGTAAATCAAGCCATCATGCTGTATGCTTAAACTTATATAGGGAGGTATATCAATTATTTCTCAATGAAAATGGAAAGAAAAGTATTTTACACTGAAGAAAACCAAGCTATAATGAGATATCACCTCACATCCATTAGGATGGCTACTATATATAAAAAAAAAAAGACAAAATAGCAAATGTAAGCAAGGATGCAGAGAAGAAATTGGAACCATCGTACACATTTGCTGGGATTGTAAAATGATGCAATCATTTCCCGTTACTATGGAAAACAGTATGGCAGTTCCTCAAAAAATAAAAAATAGAACTACCATATGATCCAACAATCCCACTCGGGGGTATGTATGAAAGTAGGATCTTGAAGAGAAATTTGCATATCCATATTGACAGCAGCACTATTCTTTTTTTTTTTTTTTTTTTGAGAAAGATCAGCCCTGAGCTAACATCTGCTGCCAATCCCTCTCTTTTTGCTGAGGACGACTGGCCCTGAGCTAACATCCATGCCCATCTTCCTCTGCTTTATATGTGGGACGCCTGCCACAGCATGGCTTGCCAAGCGGTGCCATGTCCACATCCGGGATCCGAACCGGCGAACCCTGGGCTGCTGAAGCGGAACGTGCGAACTTAACTGCTGCACCACCGGGCTGGCTGCGAGCAGCACTATTCTTAAGAGACAAGAGGTGGAAGCAGCCCAGATGTCCATCCGTGGACGAGAAGATAAACAATGTGGTCTACACGTACCATGGAACACTAGTCAGCCTTTAAAAAGAAGGAAATCCTGTCGCATGCTACAAAATGGATGAATGTAAGGACATTATGTTAAGTGAAATAAGCCCATCACACAAAGACAAATACTGTATGATTTCACTTATGCTGGGTACTTAAGTTGTCAAACTCATAGAAACAGAAAATGGGATGGTGTTATCAGGGGCTGGGGGAAGGAAGAAACAGGGAATTATTATTTAAGGAGAATAGAGTTTCAGATTTGCAAGATGAAAAGGTTCTGGAGATCTATTCCACAATAACATGAATATACTTAATATTACTGAGTTGCATGCTTAAAAATGGTTAAGATGGTAAAAACAAACAGGAAAAAATGAACCAGTTAAAAAAAGAAAAATAATTTATGTAAAATGCCTAAATAACAATATTTAGTATACATGGGTTTGTTATATTATTTTGTGCACTTTTCCGTATGTTTGAAATATTTCACAATAAAAATGTGATTTGTTGCTCTCAAAAAATCTCTGATGAAAGAAATCAAGGAAGAACTAAATACATGCAGAGGTATTCCTCGTTTGTGCATAGAAGGACTCAGTCAATATTGTTAAGATGTCAGTTCTTCCTAACTTAATCCGTAGACACAATCCCAATAAAAATCCCAGCAAGTTATTTTGTGGATATCGGCAAATTGATTGTAAAGTTCGTATGGATAGACAAAAGACCCAGGATAGCCAACACAATATTGAAGAAGAATAAAGCCGGAGAACTGACACTACACAATTTCAAGACTTGGTATAAAGCTACAGTAATCAGGATAGGGTGGTACAGGTGAAAGAATAAACAAATAGATCACTGGAACAGATCAGAAAGCCCCAAAATAGACCCACATAAATATAGTCAACTGATCTTTGACAAAGGAGCAAAGGCAATGCAATGCAGCAAAGATAGTCTTTTCTACGAATGATGCTAGAACGACTGGACATCCACATGCAAAGAAATGAATCTAGACACAGACTTCATACCCTTCACAAAAATTAACTCAAAATGGATCACAGGGGCCGGCCCAGTGGCGCCGCGGTTAAGTGCGCACGTTCTCCTTTAGTGGTCCAGGGTTCGCCAGTTCGGATCCCGGGTGTGGACATGGCACCGCTTGTCAGGCCATGCTGTGGTAGGCATCCTACATATAAAGTGAAGGAGGACGGGCACGGATGTTAGCTCAGGGCCAGTCTTCCTCAGCAAAAAGAGGAGCATTGGTGGCAGATGTTAGCTCAGGGCTGATATTCCCCCACCACCCCCCAAAAAAGGATCACGTAAGTGCTAAACACAAAACTATAAAACTCCTAGATGATAACATAGGATATAAACCTAGAATGACCTTGGGTGTGGCATTGACTTTTTAGATACAGCACCAAAGGCATGGTCCATGAAAGAAATAATTGATAATCTGGACTTCATTAAAATTGAAAACTTCTGGTCTGCAAAAGACACTGTGAAGAGAATGAGAAGAATGGGAGAAAACATTTGCAAACAACATGTCTGATGAAGGACTGTTATCAAAAATTACAGAGAACTCTTAAAGCTCAACAAGAAGGAAATGAACAACCCAATTAAAAAATGAGCAAAAGACGCCTCACCAAAGATGAGATACAGATGGCGAGTAAGCATATGAAAAGATGTCATCAGAGAAATACAAATTAAAACAACAATGAGACCACACCTATTAGAATGGCCAACAGCCAAAACACTGACAGCGCCAAATGCTGCCGAGGATGTGGAGCAGCGAGAAATGCAAAATGCTACAGCCGCTCTGGAAGACATTTTGGCAGTTTCTTACGAAACTAAACACACTCGTACCATGTGATCCAGCAATTGCGCTTATTGGTATTTACCCAAATAACTTGAAGGCTTATGTTCACACAAAAACCTGCACACACATTTTATAGCAGCTTTATTCACTCTGGCCAACACCTGGAAGCAACCAAGATGTGTTTCCATAGGTGAGTGGATGAATAAACTGTGGTTCATCCTGACAATGGAGTATTACTCAGTGCTGAAAGAGAAACGAGTTACTAAGTCAAGAAAAACATGGAGGAAAATTAAATGCATGTTACTCAGTGAAAGAAACCAATCTGAAAAACCCTTTGTACTGTACGATTCCAACTATATGACATTCTGATAAAGGCAACACTATGGAGACAGTAAAAGAATTAGCGGTTGCCAGGCGTTAGGGGGAGGGAGGGGTGAACAGGCCGAGCAAAGAGGATTTTTATGGTGGTGAAACTTTTCTGTATGACGCTATCACAGGGAATATACGCCACTGTACATTTGTCCAAACCCAGAGAATGTGCAACAGCAAGAGTGAAGCCTAATGTAAACGACAGACTCTGGGTGGTGATGACGTGTCAGAATAGGTTCATCAGTTGTAACGGATGGACCATCTGGTGCAGGATGCTGGTAGCGGGCGAGATGTGGGTGTGGAAGGGCAGGGGGTGTGGGATCTCTCTCCACCTTCCTCTCAATTTTGCTGTGAATCTAGAAGTGCTCTAAAAAATAAAGTCTATTAAGAAAAGAGCAGGTGTGCTGAAAAAGAGTATTCTAGGACTTATAGAAATGAAAATCTGCATGGATGGTGTGGTAGCCATTGCTATATTCATGAATATTGTTTTCTGTGCGCATGGAAAGCTCTATTTCTCAGCCCCCTTGTAACTGGACAGGACTACGTAGCTGGTTCCACCCGTGGGCTTGGAGAAGAGGGCACTTTTAGGTTCATGGTATTTAATTGCAGGTATAAGAAATGCCAGTGCTTATTTCCTGTTTGTGACCAGGCAATCCACTTACCCGAGATAGAGAAGTTTCCATCACGTAGGGGACACATCATGTGTGCCTTGTCCCTCTTTTCCATTTTCCTGCTTTCCTGTTGCCTTGCAGCTTGGGATGGCCACAGATTCATTTAAGGGAATGCCGGATATAGGGCTTTTGGGAAAGTTTTTCTTCTTAGATAAAATAAAAGAGTTTGATGAGGGGGAAGACTTTTATCCCCTTCTTCTCTGCTTGGAACAGTGGTGTGAAGATGTTACGTTTGCAACTGTGACATGTCTATCTTGTGACCAAACATGGCGACCAAGGAGAGTGAGGAGGGGAAAAATAGAGGCTCCGTCCTTGATGGCGCAATCACTCTGAGCTGTCAACGCTGGAGCTTCCAGCTTCCAGACTTCCAGTTATGCAAGATAATTAAAGGTCGTTATTGCTTAAGTCACTATTTTTTTTTTAAAGTTTGGCACCTGAGCCAACAACTGTTGCCAAGCTTCTTCTTGTTTTTTTTTTCTGCTTTTTCTCCCCAAATCCCTAAAGTACATAGTTGTATATTTTAGTTGTGGGTCCTTCTAGTTGTGGCATGTGAGACGCCGCCTCAGCGTGGCCTGATGAGCGGCGCCGTGTCTGAATGAGCAGCACCCAGGATCTGAACCAACGAAACACTGGACCACCAAGTGGAGCGTACAACCTAACCACTCGGCCACGGGGCCGGCCCCTTAAGTCACTGTTAATGGGTATTCTGATACATTTCACGTTGTTTTCAAGCATACACGTAATATTTTTAAAACTTGACCCATACTGGGACAAAAGGAAGTTTAACATATTCTAAGGAACCAACACCATACGGAACACGCAATGTAATATAGCAATATCATATTATAAACGTGAATATCAAAAGATAGTTTAAAAATCCTAATGTTTTGGAATCTAAAAATCATACTTCTAAATTCGCAGGTTTAAGAAGACATTGTGATAGAAACTATGGAATATTTAGACAAGAGTGAAAGCACTGCTTATCAAAACATACAGCAGCAGAAGGATACGTAGAGGAAAATTTATGTATATATTAGTAAATAAGAAATATTAAAAATCAATGAGAGACAGTAAAATAGTGGTTGCCAGGGGCCAGGGCAAGGGAGAATGAAGAGTTATTGTTTAATGAGTATAGAATTTTAGTTTGGGAAGATGCAAAGAAGTTCTGGAGATGGGTGGTGGTGATGGTTCCACAGGGATGTGAATGTACTTAATGCCACTGAACAGTACACTGAAAAGTGGTTAAAATGGTAAATTTTGTTTTATGTATATTTTACCACAATAAAACATTTTCTTAAAAAATTAATGAATTGGGCCAGCCCTGGTGGCCTAGGGGTTTAAAGTTCAGTGCTCTCACCACTTTGGCGGCCCCAGTTCATTCCCAGGTGTGGAACCACACCACCCATCTGTCAGTAGCCATGCTGTGGCAGTGTCTCACACTAGAAGGACTTACAGGCAGGATATGCAACCGTGCGCTGGGGCTCTGGGGAGGGGGACAAAGAGGGAAACGATAGCACTGACGCTCGCAGTTGAGAGTTTTCTCCAATAGTGTTCATCAGCTCTTGTGAAAGAAACAAAGAAATTAGTGTAGAATAATGTTTGGGGTGCATGCCTGGCTTGTAGTCCCTGCCTATGTGCAAGATTTAGCAGCCGTATTTTGATCACCTGACCCTCCCTTTCCTGGCCACAGCTGATGGTGGGGCTGGGGTTTTCCCTTAGATTTGCTCTCAAGAATCTGTCCAGGGAGACAGAGGGTGTGGCCTCCTGGTGGCAGGTGGTGGGCCTATAAGATGAAGACTTGGGGCTGGCAGCCGTGCCCCGATTTGTGCACACAGAGGAAGCTTGTTGAGAGAAGATGAGGGTGGGAAGATGGAGTTGAGAAGACAGGAGAGGAGAGGGGAAGGAAAGACCCTACAGGCTCTAAGAGGGAGAGAACATTTTGATTTTTTTGTAGGCTCTCTTTCTAGCTTTTGTTTCCGTGAAGTCTGGCTCTATCAATATGCGGGTCAGAAAAATTTTCAAACCTTAAAATAAAGCATTCGTTAATTGCACTAATTTAGTGGATATCTATTCCTTGCAACTAAACATCTTGACAAATATCATAGTATTATCTCAGGTGTGAGAATAGCATGAATAAAGCTGTTGGGGCAGGAATTAAAATCCAGTTGAACCAAGGAGGACCCGTAATAAGAGTGGTCCCTGATGGCAATGGAAGTTAAAGGTGCAGGAGTAGGCAGCCTCAAGTCCATGGTGGTGAAAGTGAGGCATGAATCAACCGACTAACTCACCATCCCACCTGTCAATCAATCTCAGTGGTGACTTTCACCAGACGGCTCTGGATAAATCTTCCATGTCATCTGCCTTCTCACCAAATCAATCTTTCCTTTGTAATTAAAAATAGTTGAGGGGCCGGCCCTGTGGTGTAGTGGTTAAGTTTGCGTGCTCTGCTTCAGCAACCTGGCTTTGCAGGTTCGGATCCCAAGTGTGGACCTACACCACTTGTCAGCCAGGCTGTAACAGCGACCTACATACAAAATAGAGGAAGACTGGCACAGATGTTAGCTCAGGGCTAATCTTCCTCAGCAAAAAAAAAAAAAAAAAAAAAAGTTGAATAGGATTCTTTGAAGAAGATGCTTTATACAAGACTGCTAGTAAATGTCAGCCCCAGTTAAAAGCAAATTTCAAAGAGGGAGATAGAGCAAGCTAAAGCTTTTGACAGCAGGAAACACTGCATAGCTCTCTCCTTGCTTGTGGCATATTCTATTTTCCAAAGACAGTAGCAGCAATGCATCCCCCATCCCACATGTTCTTCCTCCCATATGATGATCATGGTTTTCTTTGAGAAGTGGGATCTGTGCATTGAACCTGGACAGAAATTTGTAACTGCTTTGGCCAATAAAATGAAGCACAAGTGATGTTGTGTGGCTTCTGAGACTGGTCACAAAAGACAGCTGTCACTGGGCTGTCTCTTGGAACACTTGCTCTTGGAGCCCAGCCACCATGTTGTGAGGAAGCCCAGGCCACAAGGCAACACCACGTATGGGTGTTCTGGCTGACAGCCTCAGCCGGACCCCCAGCCAGCAGCCAGCATCAGCTAAGGGTAAGTGACCCTTCAGATGACTCCAGATTTCAAGTCTTCTAGCTGAAGCCACAGAAATGAGGGAGCAGATGCTGTCCCCACTGTACCTTGTCTCCCTTCCTGACCTGTAGAAACTGTAAGAGAGGGTGTATGATTATGGTTGTTTTAAGTTGTCTAGTTTTGGGGTAATTTTTAATGCAGCAATAGATAACTAATACACTACTTATAAAGCCAAATCCCGAAACTGGTCCTGACCAAGATAATGCTAAGCCTTCTTGAAAGAAATACATTTTTTAAAAAAATTACTGTGGAACAACTACTTAAGTTTTAGTGACATTCCTGTCTAACTTTGCCTTTTGGGAATGAAAAGAATGTTTGTTATTTTGACCTAGAATATTAGTTTCCATTACAACTCTTCATGACGGAATCCAGGATGGACATAAGTCATTGAGGCAACACTGACATCTTAATGAATTATTGGACTTTAAAATTTCTCTATCCCAAGAGTCTCACCCAGGACTTGGCACATAGTGGATCCATAATAAATACCAAATTGAGTTGAATTTTTCAATATAAAGCACACCATTTTACAGGGCACTGGCTGTGAAAATGCCATAATTCTGGGAGAACGGAAGGCATGTAAAGGAAGGCCTTTTGAGCAATTTCAGTGGCAGTACCAAATGCCTGCCCCAGAAAAACGTGTTCTAATCAGAAGCAGCGTGCTTGCTCTGCAATTGCAGCTCAAAACCAGTGTCCTGGGCTACCTCCTCTTCCAGCCAGGGGGACCACCCCGAGCCCCTCCCTCTATGGATATTCTGAAGGTGCCACAGGTAGACTTTCTGGGTCCACGGTGCAAAGTTGTTTCTCTTCCACTGGGCCCATACTCCCTTCAAATTCTGCTTTAGCCTGTGTGAGCTCAGATAAATGTTAACGAGAAAGCAGATAACTACCTGACAACCTTGACTGTAGATGGCCTGGCTTTTTTAGGGAGGAGGGAGGAGAAAGATGATAAATTTAATTTAAAATTTTCTGTATTGTAGTAAAATATATAACATAAAATTTGCCATTTTACTCATTTTTAAGTGTATGGTCAGTGGCATTCATTGCATTCACAATGTTGTGCAGATAATCATGACTACCTATTTCCAAAATTTTTTCATCACCCCAAACAAAAACTCTGTAACCATTAAGCAATAATGCCCCACTGCCCTCTCCCCCGGGTCCCTGATAACCTCTAATCTACTTTCTGTCTCCGTTAACTTGCCTATTCTAGATATTTCATGTAAGTGGAATCATAATATTTGTCTTTTTGTGTCTGGTTTATTCCACTTAGCACAGTGTTTCAGGGTTTATCCATGTAGCACTATGTACCAGAACTTCATTCCTTTTAATGGCTGAATAGTATTCCATTATATGCACACATGCATGCACGCACACCACATTTTGTTCATTCATCTGTTGACGGACACTTGGATTGTTTCCATCTTTTGGCTGTCGTGAACAATGTTGCAATGACCATTGGCGTATAAATATCTGGGTCCTGTTTTAATTCTTTTGGGCATATACCTATGAATGCGATTGCCGGGTCTGGTGGTAATTCTACATGTAACGTTTTGAGGAGCTGTTTTCCATGGTGGCCGCACCATTTTACATTCTCGCCAGGAGCGTACCAGGATGCACAGCCTCGCCCACATTTTATTTTCCTTTTTTTTTTTTTTGGTTGTAGCCACTCCAGTGGTTGTGATTTTTGATTTATGTTTTCTAATGATTAATGATGCTGAGCATCTTTTAAAAAAATTGTGGTAAAAAACTCATAACATACAATAAACCCTCTTAAATTTTTAAGCGTACAGTACAGTCTTGTTAACTAGAAGGACAATGTCGTATAGCAGATCTCTAGAACTTTTTAATCTTGCAGACTGATACTCTATACCCATTGGACAGCGGCTCATTTCTTCCTCCCTGCAGCCTCTGGCAACCCCCACTCTACTTTCTGTTTCTAAGAGTTTGACTGCTTTAGATATATCATATAGGTGGAATCGTGTGGTGGCTCCTTGATATCGAGCATCTTCTCATGTGCTTATTGGTCATTTGTTTATCTTCTTTGAAGAAATATCTATTTAAGTCCTTTGCCCACTTTTTGATTAGGTTGTTTGTCTTTTTGTTGTTGAGTTGTAGAAGTTCTTTATATATTCTGGATATTAAACCTTTTTCTGATATAAGATTTCCAAATATTTTCTCCCATCCTGTGGGGTTGTGTTTTTACTTCCTTGATAATGTCCTTTGATTTGCAAAAGTTTTACATTTTGATGAAGTCTAATGTATCTAATTTTTCTTCTGTTGCTTGTGCTTTGGGTTTCGTATCTAAGCATCCATTGCCAAAACCAAGGTCATGAAGATTTACCTCTATGTTTTCTTCTAAGAGTTTTATGGTTTTAGCTCTTACGTACATTTTGAGTTAATTTTTATATATGGTGTGAGATAGGGGTCCAACTTGATTCTTTGACATGTGCCACTCTAGTTGTCCTAGCACTGTTTGTTGAAGAGACTGTTCCTTCTCCGGTGAATGGACTCGGCACCCTTGTGCCAAAAACCCAATTATATATAGATGTGTGGGCTTATTCCTGGACTCTCAGTTCTATTCCATTGATGTATATGTCTATCCTCATGCCACTACCACACTGTGTTGATTACATAGCTTTGTAATAAGTTTTGAAATCGAGACATATGAGTCCTTTGACTTTTCTCTTTTTCGAGATTGTTTTGGCTTTTTCAGATCCCTTGCAATTTCATGTGAATTTGAGGATTAGCTTATCCATTTCTGTACAAAGGCTGTTAGAATTTTGTGAGGGATTGTGTTGCAGCTGCAGGTAACTTTGATATTATTGACGTCTTGTCAATGCTGAGTCTTCCTCTCTGTGAACTTGGGAGAGCATTCTGTTGTGCAGGTCTCTAGTTTCTTTCAGCGATGTTTTGTAGTTTTCAGTATACTAGTCTTTCACCTGCTTGGTTAAGTTTATTCCTAGGTATTTTGTTCTCTTGGACGCTATGGAAATTGCTTTCGTAATTTCTTTTTTGAGTTGTTTATCATTGGCGTATAGAAGCACACGTGATTTTTGCCTGTTGATCTTGTATCCTGCAAATTTTCTGACTTTGTTTGTTAGCTCTAGTAGCTTTCTTGTGTGTTCTTTGGGACTCTCTGCATACAGGAACAGGTCACCTGCGAATAGAGATTGTTTTACTTCTTCCTTTTCCATTTGGGTGTCTCATTTCTTTTCTTGTCTTTGCTCTTGCTGGAACCTCCAGTTCAATGCTGAATAGCTGTGGTGAAAGCATGCATCCCTGTTTTGTTCCTAATCTTAACTTTTAGTCTTTCACCTTTGAGTGTGATGTTAGCTGTGGACTTTTCATAAAATCCCTTTATCGTGTTGAGGAAGTTCTCTCCTATTCTTATTTTTCTTAATGTTTTTTTCATGAAAGAGTGTTGAATTTTGTCAAATGCCTTTTCTGTGTCTATTGATATGATCATTTGGGGTTTTTTTTTCCCTTCATTCTATTAATGTGATGTATCACATTGCTTACTTTTCCTATGTGAACTACCCCTGCAATCCTGGGATGAATCCTACTTGGTCACGGTGTGTAGATGTATATATAATCCTTTAATATGCTGTTGGATTCAATTTGCTAGTATTTTGTTGAGGAGTTTGCATCTATATTCATGAAGGATATTGGTCCATAATTTTCTTTCCTTTTGATGTCTTCATCTGGCTTTGATATCAGAGTAATGCTCATCTCATAGAATGAGTTAGGAAGTGTTCCCCTTTTATTTTTTGGGAAGTTTCAGAATGATTAGTATTAATTCTTCTTTAAATGTTTGGTAGAATTTGCCAGTGAAGACTTGTGGTCCCAGACTGTTTTCTTATTAGAAGGTTTTTGGTTACTGATTTGATCTCTTTATTTGTTATAGGTCTGTCGAGATTTTCTATCTCTTCCTGAGTCAGTTTAGATAATTTGCGTGTTTCTAGGAATTTGTCCACCTCATCTAGGGTACCAATTTGTCTTTGCATTATTGTATTTTCTTATAATCCTTTTTATTTCTGTGAGGTCAGTAGGAATATCTTCCTTCAGTTTCTAATTTTAGTTTTTATTTTATTTATTTTTTTAAAAGTTTGCTTTATTATTTTTTTTGTGCTTTTTGCTGAGGAAGATTGGCACTGAGCTAACATCTGTTGCCAATCTGCCTCATTTTTTTTTCTCCTCAAAGCCCCAGTGCACATTGTATATCCTAGTTGTAGTTCATTGTAGTTCTTCTATGTGGGACGCTGCCACAGCATGGTTTAATGAGTGGTGTGTAGGTCTGCACCCAGGATCTGAACCAGGGAACCTCAGGCTGCCAAAGCAGAGCATGAACTTAACCACTAGGCCACAGGGCCAGCCCTTAAGTTTTTTGTGTCTTCTCTCTTTTTTCCTTTAGATGATCCAGCACTCCCTCCCACTCCCACAGCTTTACTGGGGTATAATTGAAAAATAAAACTAAAGATATTTAAAATGTATAGCATGATGATTTGATATACATATACATCGTGAAAGGAGTCCCACAATAGAGCTAATTAACACATCCATCACCACACATATTTACCTTTTTATTTTTTGGCGAGAACACAAGTTCTACTCTCTTAGTAAATATCAATCATACAGCATGACATTATCAGCTATAGTCACCGTGTTATACATCAGGTCCTCAGCGCTTATTCATCTTACAACTGAAAGTTTGTACCCTTTTACTGGCCTCTCTCCCTCACCCCCCAGCTCTTGGCAACCACCATTCTACTCTGTGTTTCTATGAGTTTGACTTTTTTTTTTTAAGATTCCACATGTAAGTGATACCGTGTAGTATTTATCGTTCCCTGTTTATCTTATTGCACTTAGCAAAATAACCTCCAAATTTATCCATGTTGTTGTAAATGGCAGAATTTCCTTCTTTTTAAAGGCTGAATAATATTCCATTACATATTTATATACAATATATATATCACATTTTTTAATCCATTTCTTTGTCAACAGACACTTAGGTTGTTTCCATACTTTGTCTATTGTGAATAATGCTGCAATGGACGTGAGAGTACAGACATCTCTTTAAGATAATTATTTTTTTCCTCATACCCAGAAGTGGAATTGCTGGACCATATGGTAGTTCTATTTTTAATGTCTTGAAGGAAACTCCATACTGTTTTCCTGGATGACCCAGCTTTTAATGTGTGAAATCACTGGTCTAATAGCTACCATTCATTGAACTCAACATTTGTACTTAGAGGTTAATAGCATCTCAATTAATTCTCTCACGCAGCCTAAGGGCGTATCACTATCTGCACTGAATAGATAGGGGAACCAAGACTCAGGGACACTCAATAAATTTCTAAGGTCACATAGCCAGTAAGTGACAGAGCCAGAATTCTAATGCACTACTACACCTATTCCTTATATTTAAGGTTTCTTGAAGGGCAAAGAGATACAATAGTTTTGGTGTGATAGAATTTCCCAGCTGAATTTTGTATAGAGACTGGCAGGTATAATGAATAGGCATTTCTCCTACAGTGAGAGTTTTCACAGTCCAACTAGGATATATGGAGAAAAGTAATTAGAGAACATGATTTGTATTACATGCAGCTGTTGGCTATACGTCAGTTGCAGGAGAAAGGCTGTTGTTCCCGCGGCACTGGGAACACATGCATGTTTGTTTTGAGTGGCTGGCTGTTCATTTGACAGCTTATTCTTGTAGTTCTTTTTTTGGCACTTATGAACAGTGCTACTGTTTATTTTGACTCTGTGCTTTTAAAAATATCAACTTATTACAATTTTCTGCCTTATTTCCCATTTGATAACATTTAAAATCTCATTTATTTTGATCTGGTCTTATATGCTATTTAGGATTTGCTTAAAGACGATTTGATCAACTAATACAATTTTCACTTTCAAAACTAAAATATACTTATGCATTATAAAATTTTTCATTCCGCCTTGTTGCTAGGAACCTAAAACTCTGCAAACCTTCTTTTCCTCCGTTGTTTTTACAATCACATCTTTATTTTTTATTGAGATACAATTGGGATAACGTTATGTTTCAGGTGTACAATGTAATGATTCAATATTTGTATATACTGCAAAATTATAACCACAGTAGGTTCAGTTAATATCTGTCATCATACATAGTTACAATTTTTTTCTTAGAATCAAAACTTTCAAGATCCACTCTCCTTGCTACTTTCAAATATGCAGTACAATATTGTTAACTCTAGTCACTATGCTGTATGTTACTTCCCCATGACTTACTCATTTTATAACTGCAAATTTGTACCTTGTGACTCCCTTTGAAGTGAGTGAAGGGGGTCAAAGGTACAATCACTTCTTAAATAACGTTAATTTCATAGGAATGTAAATATTACACAATTATAGAAGAGAAGCTGCACCGCAGGAAACGTACACATCACATACAGAAGGAGAAAGGCCCCATTCTTGTGAAAACTTTGGAAGGTTCTTTTCAGAAATCTTTCTGAAAGTCACTAGATTCAGTGAACCAGTAAAAATCTTACTCTAGTTCTAGTTTGTTGGGAAAAACGTTTGCCCTGGTTTTGGAGGCTTCTTAAGGCGTTAAGTCTTGAACTCTTTTCATCAGAGTCAGGGGAATATACCAGTTAAACCATTTTAAAAAGGGAGAAACTCTCATGCTTTCCGTTTAAGAGTTAATCAATAACTCAAGGTGAATGAGAATCTCTCAACACGAATGTGTCATTAAGTGGCTGTGCTTCCTTCAGGTGGTGAGTAGAATGATGAAAGCCAGAGCATCCTTAGTCGTGCCTGGTCCCCTTGGCATGTCTTGCTACATCATATAAGTGCATCCCAGCCAACAGCTTACTCCCGCAGGAAAAACTTTGAATCCTGTGCCTTGTATCAAGGGCTATCTGGAAGACTTTGCTTTGGACCCCAGTGAGGAGTATGATTATGAGTAGAGAGGGAGAAGGGATGAAGGATAGTTGCCTGTGGATTGTGATGGGGCAGGTGAGAACAGGACCTGTGCGCACCAGGAAATGTTACGATTGCTCTCGGCATGCAGGGCACACCACTGTCACAACCCAGAAGTGTTTTGTAGGATAAAGGAAAGGCAGTAATAGTGCCACTATCCGCCACTCATATCCATACTCTTTACTGCAAACCAATTAATGTCTCCCAGGTAATTTTACTCAGAAAAAAAATGCTGTTCACCCAACTCTCAGTACTTACTTTTGACCCCAAACATCCGGCGGCACCCCTACCCAACAGCTTTAGCTGGGAGTAATCTCAAATGCCCCGTTGCACGTCCCTCCTCTACATTTAGAGCCTTGAGTCTCTTGTTCAAGCTCTAAGTTCTGCTTTATCCCACCTTGGCCACTTCTTTCTGTGCCTTGTAGTTCCCAACATTCTTGTATTTCATAGTACTAGAGAGCATGAGAATAGTCATAACTGGTGAGCACAAATCGAGAGGTAGGGAAGGAGTGAAGAGGAAAAAGCAGAACTTTTAGGGGTGTTCATGTGGTGACCAGCACAGAAGGACTCGCTATCCCATCACTTCTTAAGCACCATGCCTAGCCTACTGCCTATCGTTTAGCTGGTGTTCAGTGAAGTACTAGTTTGGGTCTCCTCATCCGTATGGCCCTTTTTAGTTTACATGATCTCCTTCGATTCTTATACTAACCCTGTGAGTAAGCCAGAACACGTGGTGTTATCTTGATTTTGGGGATGAGGAAATAGAATCTCAAGCAGATTATGTAACTTCCCAAGGTCACCCAACAAAGAAGTGGCTGTGTTTAGGACTTCAGTGAATTCTCCTAATAAAGTAAACGCCAAACAATTGAAATAAATTAAAGAACATATAGTAAGCCAGTAAGCCTTGCTATGTGATCATCATTCCTTGGGCTTATCCATAATTTCTCTCTTAATTCATTCAAGAAATATTTACGGAGTGCCTGTCATGTGCCAACCACTGTTCTGGGCACTGAGAATATATTAGTGAATAAAAGAGTAGATAATTGTTTGCTGAGATACAATTACCTGCTGACTTGCTTTGTTTGTTATTCCAATGAGAGGATTAATGTACTAATTTAGTCAACACATATTAATTGAGCAGCTAACTATGTGCTAGGCACTGTGATAGGTGCTGAGAAAAAATAGTACTGAGCAAAAGCAGGCATAAATCTCGCCCTTATGGAGCTTATGGTTCATTGGAGGAGGTCGCCAATAATTAAATAACGAGTGCGAAGTGCTAAGGAGATGTTCATGGTGCTACGAGAACGTATAAAGGGAGACTTGGCCGAGTCAAGGAAGACAGGGAGGGCTTTCCTTAAAAGCGATGATTGAGCTAAGATGAGGAGGAGTTCGGTAGATGAAAAGATGAGGGAACAGCGTGTTAAAGGCTCTGTGGTTGTAGGAGGAACCATGACACTTACAAAGAAGCTAAAAGAAGGTAATGTGGCTGAAGCACAGAGCGGAAAGGGATTGGCGAGCCTTGGGAAGTAGGTAGGTCCAGAGCATGTAGCCTCTGGGAGGCCGTATTAACGAGTTTGGTCTTTAGAACAGTTAGAAGTCATTGAAGTCTTTTAAGCATGAGGAGTGACGGGGCCAGATTCGTATTTTGAAAAGATCACAGTCCCCACAGGGCCAAGAGTGGACTGTAGGTAATTGAGTTAGCAGGTTGTTGTAGTGTCTGTGCAAGAGATCATGACATGATGCCATGTTGGTCTAGGGTGGTGGCAGTGGAGAGGGAGACAAGTGGATGAATCCAGGTGAAAATAACAGGATATAGTGTTGGGTTGAATGTGGGCAGTGATGGAGAGGATGTATCAGGGATGACTTCCTTGCAACTGAAGCTGAGTCTTGTTCACTGGAGCATCTCCAGCCCCTAGCACAGTGTTTGGTACATGGGAGGTTCTGCTAGCAGAACTGAGACTAGAATGAAGTCACATGACTCCCAGTGTGATTTATTGCTCATCCCTTACTGTTGGAGTCCCACACTTTTGAGGTTTTAGGACACTTAGGAGAAGCAAGGTACTCATTATTGGGGTTAGTGGATGGCCAGAGGTGAGGGTCAGAGTTGGAGATAGCAGGGGGAGGCAAGAGGAAATGGAATTATGAAAGATACTTTCTGCTGAGCATTAGATTGTTTTTCGTTAAAAAGAGGCCAGATCTCCAATTTTTAGGGGATAGCACATATATTTAATTCTAAAAAAAAAATTATTATTGAGTACAGGAACTGATGTTTGCATTTTCAAACGCTTTCATTTAAATTTCTAACTTGAAGTTCGTAATGCCCTGAAGAGATGGATAGGGCCAGGATTATCACCTCAGATTTTCCAGTAGAAGAAATTGAGGCTCAGAGAAATTTCCTGTCCAGCACTAGAAAGTGGAACTTGAATCCATACCTTTGAATTTCAAGTTCGCTGTGCTTTTCGCCAGGTTATCCTCAGTATAGAGTCTGACTGGTTTAGATGGGATTAAACTTGGAGGTAAATTTGTTACGGGAGTATTAAGAATAACTGGTTGAAATTTCACTGAGTCTGTAAAGACATAGTGATTACGATCACATATTATGTGAAATTGTGCATTTGTATTCCCCTTGGAGTTGATCCGGGTTTTCAGAAATACCAGTTGATTCTCCCATGCAGAGCATTTATAGGGTATGCTGTGAGCAAACTAGTTTTACAAACAGCCTCTGGCAGAGTAGATTATTTGGCTTTCATTCAAAGGGTTTAGGTTCAGAAATCCTCTTCTAAGCCCATATAACTGTCAAGTGAAAGGACTGAGGGGGCAGGAGCAGGAATTGGAAGCATCTCTGGCCAGTTTCAACGCCCCAGACAGCGCCCCTCCCCGCCACTGCCTGTCTCCTCCCCCAGTGAGCTCTCACGGCCGCTGACCTTTCCCTGGACAAGGCAGTCCGCCGCCCGCCAGCATCTGCCTCCCAGGGCCGGTGGAGGCTGCAGGGATGTAGATATATTGTGATGAATCGGGCAGTAAGTATGTTGGCAACTCAATCTGCTGCTACCGAGAGATCCACACATTTTAATTATGGGCTTAGTTTCTTCGGCTTTGGAATTATAGTATCTGCATGTATCCCTGGTCTGCATGTGTAGGGATGTGTTCTCATCTCAGTTTATGAGAATTTATGTGCACAATTCCCATTAGCGTTGATGGGAGTTGCATATATAAGTTGCTGAACGTCAAAATGAGAATATACCCTTTAGTCTCAAGAATGAATTAACCACATCTCTCTTTTCAGCTCTTCCTACTAGGTGATCCTCAGAATTTCTTTGGCAAATTTTTGACCATCTGATGGTTGGCTTGTGAGGTAAGTCCTGAATAGAGCACAAAATCATTTTATTTTACCAGTTTTATAAAAATGATTTTCTGTATATGCATAGAATATTTATGTGCTTATTTTAGGAGATTCTCCAAATATCTTATTAACGCTAATTGTTTTATTATTGAAAATGTTAAAACACCATAAAATATGTTAAAGCCATGAATAATCACCACTAAATGTGCTTTCATTCATTTAGCTAACACTTACTGAATTGCTACTATGTGGTGGGTTCTGTGCTGAGCCGGGGAAAACTGTGAGACACAAAGTCTTCTTTAACGGAGAAGAGATACAAAAACAAGCAGGCACCATGGTTGACAATACTGTACCGTGTATTTGAAAGTTGCTAAGAGAGTAGATCTTAAAAGCTCTTATCACAAGAAAAAAGACTTTTTGTAACTGTGTATGGTAACAGATGTTAACTAGACTTATTGTGGTGATCATTTTGAGTATATGCAAACATTGATCATTATGTTGTACACCTGAAATTAATATTGTGTGTCATATATAACTAATAGTATATGTCAGTTACATCTCAGTAAAAACATTAAAAACACCAACTAGCTTTAAAACACAAAGCTATCAAAAGGATTAAGTGCAAAGAGTCCTGAGAACAATGAGGAGGAAATGGGAAAGGCTTCGCCTAGGGTTTGAAGTAGGTCTTGGAGGTTGGGTTGAAATTCTCCAGGCTGCGAAGCTGGGACAGGTCATGGAAGGGCAAGGACGTTCCAAGCAGACGAAACTGAATGTTCAAAGACTAAAGGAGAAATGTATTGTAGCAGGTGTAGAAACCTCTGACGGGGAGCAGACAGAGGCGAGCCCAGATGGCAGGGGGAGATTAGATTATGTCCTTAAGAACCGTGTGCCGTGGGGAGCAGTGGAAGTTTTTAAGCAGAGTTATGGGAATATATATTTGAAAAAGTTTGTCCTGGGGCACAGCAAAGAATGGATTGGCATGGGAAGAGGTGATTTAGGTGAAGTAATTGAGAGGTCCTTAACTCAATGTCAGAATGGTTTGTTCTTTGGGATATATATATATATATACTTAAAAATAAGTATATATTTATTATGTATATATTTAAGTATATACTGAAGTGCATATAAATATATATATTTGGGCTATGTATATATATGTATTTGCAACTTTTGAGGTAAAATCCGCATAAAATAAACTGCATATATTTAAGGTGTACCATTTGATGTTTTGACATATGTATACACCTGGGAGTCACCACCACAGTCAATATTATGACTTTGTCTGTCACCTCCAACAGTTGCCTTGTGTCCCTTTGTAATTCATCTCTTCTGACCCCCTTACCTCCCTCCAGTCCTGTCCTCAGGCAACCTCTCATGTGCTTTGTGTCACTGTAGATTAGTTAGCATTTTCTAGAATTTTATGTAAGTGGGGTCATACAGTTTGCACTTTTTCTTTGGTCTGGCTTTTTTCAGTCAGCATAATTATTTTGAGACTCATGTATTCTGTTGTATCAATAGTTTGTTCCTTTTTATTGGTTATTTCCAATCTTTGGCTTTTGCAGATAAAGCTGCTGTAGACAATAGTGTACAGGTCTTTGTACAGATACATGCTGTCATTTCTCTCGGGTGACTACCTAGAAGCTCAAAACCTGGGTCACACGGTAGGTGTGTGTTTAACTTTTTAGGAGACTGGAAAACTGTTTTCTAAAGGGTTTGTACCATTTTCTGTTTCCACCAGCGGTGTATGAGAGTTTCAGTTGCCCCACATCTCACCAGACTTGTTAGGATCAGTCTTTTCATTTTGGCTCTTCTAATAGGTGTGTGGTGGTATTTCATTGTGACAGTAATTTGTATTTCCCTAATTATCAGCGATATTGAGCATCTTTTCATGTGTGCTATGGGCTGAATTGGTCCCCTCAAAATTCATGTGTTCAAGTCCTAACCCCCAACTATCTCAGAATGTAGCTGTATTTGAAGATAAGATCTTTAGAGAAGCAATTAAGTTAAAATGAAGCCATTATCGTGTAGTGTAACCCAATATGACTCGTGTCCTCTTTAGAAGAGGAAGAGACAGCAGAAGCGTGTGTACCCAGAGGGACGACAGTGTAAAGAGGCAACAAGAGGAGGGCCATCTTCAAGCCAAGGAGAGAGACCTCAGAGGAAACCAAACCTGTCGACAGGTTTGTTGATCTTGGCCTTCCTGCCCCAGAGCTGTGAGAAATAAATCTCTGCTGTTGAAGCCCCCCCAGGTTGTTGTGGCAGCCCCAGCAAGGTGACACAAGGTGCTTACCTGCCATCGGGGTGTCTTCTTTGGTGAAGCATCTAGTCAACTCTGTTGCCCATTTATCATCAGGGATTGTACAGTATTACTGTATTTTTGAGGGTTCTTTATATGTTCTGAATACAAGTTCCTTATCAGATAGGAGATTTGCAGATATTTTCTCCCAGTCTGTGGCTTTCATTCCCTTAATGGTGTCTTTCAAAGAACACTTTTGATGAAGTTGAATTTATCAAGTTTTCTTTTATGGATTGTGTTTCTGGTGTCCTATCTAAGAAATATTTAGCTAATGCAAGATAAGAACTATTTTGTCCTGTGCTTTCTTTAGAAATGTTACGGTTTTACATTTTGTTCTATGACCCATTTTAAGCTAATTTTGGTATATGGTTCGACATGTAGATGAAGGTTCATTTTTGGCGTGTGGAGGTGCAGTTGCCCCAGCACCACTGTTGAGAAGTCTTTGCGTCCTGTGTGCAGGGTGGTGTCTGTTGCTCTGACACCCACACCTTTTCTTGCCTCCCTTCTCCCCTTCTGTGACCAGCAGGCTGGCTTTGATAAGACGGCTCGCCAGGGTTGGGGTATGCTCTGTGGGTGGGGAGTACGGTCTAGTTGAGCAACCGAGCATAGAACCTATTCCATCATTTCCAGGCCTTGAGGAGGAAAACACTCGGGATATTTGGGGGTCCACATTACCATCCTTTTGGCTTCTTTTCTACCAGTGTAATTACATATCTGTCGTTTTTGCCATCACCCCCAACCACTGCCTCCTCATTTTACTTTACCAGTGGAGCAGAAAAAAACATCAAAAAGATAAAAGGACCATCTGGAGATGCTCTGAGGATCTTGTAAAGTGGCAGAATGTATGTTATATAATCTCTTATCTCATTCCCCTCAACTCAAACATTCCTATTCCTAATCCTAATATTTGGTATATTTCTCTCTCTAATATAGATACTTTTGGGTTGTTATCACATCTAACCCCGATATTTTAAATTCCTCCTCCTCCTCGCACTGTTTTGCCTTCCCTGTGCGGAGCTTAGAGCCATTGGGGCTATTAACAGTGTTTTCTTGGGAGCACAGACTTTCTGCATCACAAGTGGACTCCTGGTGTTTGAGACACACTGCTACACACATACTATTTGTGTAACCTTGAGAACATACTACCTGTCAGACACAGTTTTAGATGCTAGAGATACAGTAATAGCAGTGAATAAAATAGACTGCGTTTCTATGCTCATGGAGCTTATGTTGAAATGGGGCAGACAGGTAATAAATAAATAAATATATAGTAAGTCTGGTGGTGAAAAGTGCTTAGAAAAATGAAATAGGGTAAGAGAGGTAGGGAGTGAAGAAGTAGGGGTGGGTGCTTTCCATAGAGTTTATATGGCTTGGCCTTTAAAAAGGCAATATTCAATAAGAACTCTAAGAAATGAGAGGTCTAGTGAGGGAAGAATATTTCACTCAGAGGGAATGGCAAGTTCAAAGGCCCTGTGGCAGTAGGGTGCTTGAGTATTCGAGATACAGCAAGAAGGGTGGAGCGACGTGGAGGTGGGGAAACTGGTAGGAAATAAAGTCAGATTATGAAGCACCATTTAAACCAGGTAAGAATTTTGGATTTTTCAAGACAGCTTTATTGAGATATAATTGCATACCATAACATTTACCATTTTAAAGTAGGCAATTCAGTGATTTTTAGAATATTAACAGAGTTGTGCAACCTTCACCACTATTTAATTCCAGAACATTTTCATCACTTCATAAAGAAACCCCATACCCATTAACGGTCACACCCATTCTTTCCTCCCACCAGCTTCTGGAAAACTCATCTACTTTCTGTCTCTATGGATTTGCCCATTTTGGACATTTTATATAAATGGAATGATACAATATGTGGCCTTTTGTGTCTGCCTTCTTTCACATAGCATAATGTTTTCAAGGTTCATTTATGTTGTAGCAGGTGTTAGAACTTTGTTCCTTTTTATGTCCAAATAACATTCCATTCTATAATGTTTTATAGTTTTCAGTGTACAGATCTTTCACCTCTTTGGTTAAGTTTATTCCTAGGTATTTTATTCTTTTTGTTGCAATTGTAAATGGGATTGTATTCTTAATTCCTCTTTCTGCTACTTCATTGTTAGTGTATAGAAACACAATGGATTTTTGTACATTGATTTTGTATCCCGCAACTTGACTGTATTCCTTTATTACTTCTAAAAGTTTTTTAGTGGACTCTTTAGGGTTTTCTAGATATAAAATCATGTCATCTGCAAAGAGTGACAGTTTCACTTCTTCTTTTCCAACGTGGATCCCTTTTATTTCTTTTTCTTGCCTGATTGCTCTGGCTAGGACTTCCAATACTGTGTTAAATAAGAGTGGTGACAGTGGGCGTCCTTGTCTGGTTCCTGTTCTTAGAGGGATAGCTTTCAGTTTTTCTCCATTGAGAATGATATTTGCTGTGGGTTTGTCATATATGGCCTTTATTATGTTGAGGTATTTTCCTTCTGTACCCAATTTACTTAGAGTTTTTATCATAAACGGATGCTGTATCTTGTCAAATGCTTTCTCTGCATCTATTGAGATAATCATGTGATTTTTATTCTTCATTTTGTTAATGTGGTGTATCACGTTGATAGATTTGCAGATGTTGAACCATCCCTGCATCCCCCGAATGAAACCCACTTGATCATGATGTATGATCTTTTTAATGTATTGTTGTATTCGATTTGGTAGTATTTTGTTGAGGATTTTTGCATCGATGTTCATCAGTGATATTGGCCTGTAATTTTCTTTTTTTGTGTTGTCCTTGTCTGGTTTTGGTATCAGGATAATGTTTGCTTCGTAGAAGGAGTTAGGAAGCCTCCCCTCCTCTTCAATTTTTTTTGGAAGAGTTTGAGAAGGATAGGTATTAGGTCTTCTTTGAATGTTTGGTAGAATTCACCAGGGAAGCCATCTGGTCCTGGACTTTTATTTTTTGGGAGGTTTTTAATTGCTGTTTCGATCTCCTTACTGGTGATCGGTCTATTCAAATTTTCTACATCTTCTTGATCTGGTTTTGGAAGGTTGTATGTTTCTAAGAATTTATCCATTTCTTCTAGATTATCCAATTTGTTGGCGTATAGCTTTTCAGAGTATTCTCTTATTATCTTTTGTATTTCAGAGGTGTCCGTTGTAATCTCTCCTCTTTCGTTTCTGATTTTATTTATTTGAGCCTTCTCTCTTTTTTTCTTGGTGAGTCTAGCTAAGGGTTTGTCAATTTTGTTTATCTTTTCGAAGAACCAGCTCTTGGTTTCATTAATTTTTTCTATTTTTTTTAGTCTCTATTTTGTTTATTTCTGCTCTGATTTTTATTATGTCCTTCCTTCTGCTAATTTTGGGCTTTGTTGTTCTTTTTCCAGTACCTTTAGGTGCACTTTTAGATTGTCTATTTGGGATTTTTCCTCTTTCTTGAGGTAGCCTGAATTGCTGTAAACTTCCCTCGTAGAACCGCTTTTGCTGTATCCCACAGATTTTGGCATGTCGTGTTTTCATTTTCATTTGTCTCCAGGAATTTTTTTATTTCTTCTTTGATTTCTTCATTGACCCAATCATTGTTCAGTAGCATTTTGTTCAATCTCCACATTTTTGTGGCTTTTCTGGTTTTCTTTCTGTAGTTGATTTCCAGTTTCATACCTTTGTGGTCAGAAAAGATGCATGGTATTATTTCGATCTTCTTAAATTTATTGAGACGTGTTTTGTGGCCTAATATGTGATCAATCCTGGAGAATGTTCCATGTGTATTTGAAAAGAATGTGTATTCTGTGGTTTTTGGATGGAATGTTCTGTATATATCTACTAAGTCCATCTGGTCTAATGTGTCCTTTAAGGCAAGTGTTTCCTTATTGATCTTCTGTTTGCATGATCTATCCATTGGTGTAAGTGGAGTGTTAAAGTCCCCTACTATTATGTGTCACTGTCTATTTCTCCTCTTATGTCTGTTAATAATTGCTTTATATATTTAGGTGCTCCTATGTTGGGTGCGTAGATATTTACAAGTGTTATATTTTCTTGTTGGATTGTTCCCTTTATTATTATGTAGTGCCTGTTTTTGTCTTTTGTTACAGTTTTTGATTTAAAGTCTATTTTGTCTGATGTAAGTATTATTACCCCCGCTTTCTTTTCTTTGCCATTTGCATGGCATATCATTTTCCATCCTTTCACTTTCAGTTTGTGAGTGTCTGTAGGTCTGAAGTGTGTCTCTTGTATGCAGCATATACATGGATCTTGTTTTTTTATCCAGTTGGCCACCCTATGGCATTTGATTGGAGCATTTAATCCATTGACATTTAAAGTAGCTATTGAAGAAGACACAAAGAAATGGAAAGATATTCCGTGCTCTTGGATTGGAAGAATTAACATTGTTAAAATGTCCATGCTTCCTAAAGCAATCTATAGATTCAACGCAATCCCTATCAAAGTTCCAACAACATTTTTTACAGAAATAGAACAAAGAATTCTAAAATTTATATGGAACAACAAAAGACCCCGAATAGCCAAAGGATTCCTGAGAAAAAAGAACAAAGCTGGAGGTATCACACTCCCCGATTTCAAATTATACTATAAAGCCATAGTAACCAAAACAGCATGGTACTGGCACAAAAACAGACACACAGATCAATGGAACAAAATTGAGAGCCCAGAAGTAAACCCACATGTTTATGGACAGCTAATATTCGACAAGGGAGCCAAGAGCATACGATGGAGAAAGGAGAGTCTCTTCAATAAATGGTGTTGGGAAAACTGGACAGCCACATGCAAAAGAATGAAAGTAGACAATTCCCTTACACCATGCACAAAAATCAACTCAAAATGGATTAAAGACTTGAATGTAAGACCCGAAACCATGAGACTTCTAGAAGAAAACATAGGCAGTACGCTCTATGACATTGGTCTGAGCAGCATATTTTCAAGTCCCATGTCTGACTGGGCAAGGGAAGCAAGAAAAAATGAACAAATGGGACTACATCAAACTAAAAAGTTTCTGCACAGCAAAGGAAACCATCAACAAAATGAAAAGACAACCTAACAATTGGGAGAAGATATTTGCAAACCACATATCAGATAAGGGGTTAATATCCAAAATATACAAAGAACTCATACAGCTCAACAACAACAAAACCAACAATCCAATTAGAAAATGGGCAAAAGATCTGAACAGAGATTTCTCCAAAGAAGAAATACAGATGGCCAACAGGCATATGAAAAGATGCTCAACATCATTAGCTATCAGGGAAATGCAAATCAAAACTACAATGAGGTATCACCTCACTCTGGTCAGAATGGCTATAATTAACAAGACAGGAAACAACAAATGTTGGAGAGGGTGTGGAGAGAAGGGAACCCTTGTTCACTGCTGGTGGCAGTGCAAACTGGTGCAGCCACTATGGAAAGCAGTTTGGAGTATCCTCAGAAAATTAAGAATAGATCTACCATATGATCCAGCTATTCCACTGCTGGCTATTTATCCAAAGAACTTGAAAACACAAAGGCATAAAGATACTTGCACCCCTCTGTTCATTGCGGCATTATACACAATAGCCAAGACTTGAAGCAACCTAGGTGCCCATCAAGGGACGAATGGATAAAGAAGATGTGGTATGTACACATAATGGAATACTATTCCGCCATAAGAAATGATGAAATCCTGCCATTTGTGACAACATGGATGGAACTTGAGGATGTTATGCTGATTGAAATAAGTCAGAGGGAGAAAGTCAAATACCATATGATCTCACTCATAAGTAGAAGATAAAAATGACAAAAAAACACACACATAGTATTGGAGATTGGACTGGTGGTTACCATTGGGGAAGGGGGGAGGGGTGAGGGCAAAAGGGGTGATTAGGGTCACATGTGAGGGGTTGCACTATAATTAGTGTTTGGGTGGTGAACATGATGTAATTTATCCAGAATTTGAAATATGATGTACATCCGAAAAAAATAAAAATTAAAAAAACAAACAAAAAACATTCCATTCTATAGATATATACCATGTTTGTATATCCATTTATCAGTTGATGAACATTTAAGTTGTTTCCACTTTTTGGCTATTATGAATAATGCTGCTATAAACTTTTGTGTGCACGTGTTTTGATTTCTCCTGGATGTATACCCACGATTGGAATTTCTAGGTTATATGGTAAGTCTATGTGTAACCTTTTTTTTTTTTTTTAAAGATTTTACTTTTTTCCTTTTTCTCCCCAAAGCCCCCCGGTACATAGTTGTATATTCTTCGTTGTGGGTCCTTCTAGTTGTGGCATGTGGGACGCTGCCTCAGCGTGGTTTGATGAGCGGTGCCATGTCCACGCCCAGGATTCAAACCAACGAAACACTGGGCTGCCTGCAGTGGAGCGCGCGAACGTAACCACTTGGCCACGGGGCCAGCCCCTGTGTAAACTTTTGAAGAACTACCAGCCTATTTTCCAAAGTAGCTGCACCATTTTAGATTCCTACCAACAGTGGATGCAGATTCCAATTTCTCCAAATTCTCGCGAACACTTGTTATGTGTCTTTTTAATCATACACATCCTAGTGGCTGTGAAGTGGTGTTTCATTGTGGTTTTGATTGACATTTCCCTAATGAATTAAGGATGTTGTGCATCTTTTCGTGTGCTTACTGGCCATTTGTATACCTTATTTGGTGAAATGTCTTTTCAAATCTTTTGCCCATTTTTAATACTTTTTTAATGGTTGAATCATAAGTGTTTTTAACATATTTTGGATACAAGTCTTTTACGACATATGTGATTTGCAAATATTTTCTCCCATTCTTTGGATGGTGCTTTCACTTTCTTGATGGTATCCTTTGAAGAAGAAAAGTCTTTAATTTTGATGAAGTTCAAAATTATCTGTTTTTCCTTTTGTCACTTGGCACTTTGGGCATTATGTTTAAGAAACCACTGCCTAATCCAAGGTCATGATAATTCATGCCTATGTTTTCTTCTACAAGTTTACTTCTTACAATTATGTCTATGATCTATTTTGAGTTCATTTTTGTCTATGGTGTGAGGTAAGGGTCCAACTGTATTCTTGTGCATGTCCCAGCACTGTTTGTTGAAAGACTATTCTTTCTTCATTGAATTATCTTGTCCTCCTGGCCAAAAGTCAAATGACCATAGATTTATTTCTGAACTCTCTATTCTGTTCCATTGGTCTAGATGGTTCTCCTTATGCCAGTACCACACTAGCTTGATTACTGTGGCTTTATAGTAAGTTTTGAAATCAGGAAGTGTGATTCCTCCAACTTTCTTCTTTTTTTCTCAAGATTGTTTTAACTATTCTATGGTCTTTGAAACTTCATTTCCTTATGAATTTTAAGATTGTCAATCTTTATAAAAAGACTAACTGGATTTTTTTTTTTTTTTGGTGAGGAAAATGTCCCTGAGCTAACATCCTTTGCCAATCTTCCTCCTTTTGCTTGAGGAAGATTATTCCTGTGCTAACATCTTTGCCAGTCTTCCTCTATTTTGTATGTGGGATGCCACCACAGCATGGCTTGATGAGCAGTGTGTAGGTCTGTGCCTGGGATCCAAACCAGCAAATGCCAGGCCGCCGAAGTGGAGTGCATGAACTTAAACACTATGCCACAGGACCAGCCCCACTAACTGGAATTTTGATAGGGATTGAGTTGAACCTGTAGATCACTTTGGGGAGTGTTGACATCCTAACAATACCAAGTCCTTTGATCCATGAACATGGGATGTCTTTCCCTTTATTTATGTCTTCTTTGATTTCTTTCAAGAAGAACTATAGATCTTCCTGAATGAAATGAAGTCATTGGAGGGTTTTGAGAAGAGGAATATGACTTGACTTATGTTTTAAAAGATTGACTTTGGCTGCTTTATGTAGGATAAAATGTAGGAGGCAAAAGTGAAGGACAGAGACCACTTAGAAGGCTACTTAGTCCAGAAAAGAAAAGTGGTGACTTGGACTGTGATAGTGGTAATGGAGATAGTGAGAAGTGTAAGATCCAGGGTCTATTTTTAGGATAGAGCTGACAAGATTTGTTGAAGAATTGGAAATGGGAGAAAAAGAGAGGAATCAAAGAGTGACTCCTAGGTTTTGGCTTGAGCAACTGGGAGAACGGAGTCTTCATTTACTGGGATGAGGAAGACTGTGCAAGGAGCATGTCCATGGTGATTTGGGCAGGGAACTATCAGGAGTTTAATGAACTATGAGTGTTAGGTGTTAGGTATGAAATGCCTGTTAGACTTTCAAGCTGAGATGTCGAATAGCCATGTGGTATAAGGACGTAGGAATTCACAGTAGAAGTCCAAGTAGTGTCTATAGATGGTGTTTAAAGACCAGAGGCTATATGACATCATCTGAAGAGGAAGCCTAGACAGACAGGAGGTCCCAGGCGTGAACCTTGGGGGACCCCAGTGTTGGAGATTAGGGAGATGAGTGTGATCTGCCAAAGGGGACCATAAGGAGCAGTCGGTGCAATAGGGGGAAAATCAAGAGAGCGTGATGTCTTGGAGTCAAGTAAAAAAAAGCGTTTCAAGGGGAGGGATGGATCAAATGTGTCAAATGCTGCTGGTAGGATGAATGAGAACTGAGAATCGATCATTGGACTTGTCCATGTGAAGGTCATTAGTGACCTTGCCAAGATCTGTTTTGGTGAAGAGGTGGGGAGTTAGCCTATTTGGAGTAAATTCAAGAAAGAATGGAAAGAGAAGAAATGGAAACTTTGAGTATAGACAACTCTTTCCAAGGAAATTTCCAAGGGGAGTCGGGAAATGGACCATTAGTTACCTTGAAAGGGATGTGCTGTCAACAGAGGCTTTTAGAAAGAACTTTTTACTTAAAAAATTTCAAACTTACAGAAAAGTTGAAAGAATCGTATAATGAACAACCATATATCCTTCACCTAGATTCACCAATTTTTAATATCTTTCCACGTTTTCTCTCTCTCTCTAAGTGGTTTGCTGAACTATTTGAAAGTGAGTTGCAGACATCGTGACACTTTACCCATAAATACTTCAGCTTGCATATCCCAAGAAAATTAATAATAATTTCACATCATCTAATATCTGGTCATACATCCTCCCAATTGTCTCCAAAAATCTTTTATATATTTGTCTTAATCCAGAAGCTGATCAAGTTGTCATGTTGCATATTGTTATGTCTCTTCAGTAACTGTTAATAGAAAAGCCCTCTTTCCTTTTTTTTTAAGTGATTTTTAGTTTTTGAAAGTCCAGGCCAATTGGTCTATGGAATATCCCACATTCTGGATTTTTCTAATTGTTCATGGTATACCTTTATCTTGTTTATTTTTCACCTTTATGTGCTATTAACTGGAAATTAAGTCTAGAGGCTTAATTGGATTCAGGTTAAACATTTTTGGCGAGAACGTCTTGCTTTATTGTGTGTTTCATATTATACCCCATCGGGAGGCATAGACTGTTAGGTTGTCCGCTGTCCTGATGCTGAATTTGATCTCTGAGTTGTAATGGTGACTGCCAGATTTCTCTGACGTAAAGTACCTTCTCCATTTTGTGATTAGTAAAAAAAAAATCTGAGGGATAATATTCTAGTGCTATGCAAATATGTCATTCATCAAGGGAGAGCTTTTTTTAAAAGATGAAAGTAAATATTTGCTGATAGAAATGGCCTAGAAAATAATGAAAAATTGATGATACAGGAGAAGGAAGAGAGGATTGCTGGAACATTTGTTCTGGAATAGATGAGTGAGGATAGGATCCAGGGCACAACGGAAGAACTAGACTTCAGAAAGAGCCATCAACTTCTCCACGGCTGTTGGAGGGAAGTAGGAAATGTGGGCGTGGATGTAGGCGGGCTGATGCTCGTGATGGTGGGAGCTTTTGGAAGTTCTTTCCTTATTGTTTCCATTTGCCACTATTATCTAGTGAGGATTTCAAATGTAAACTCAGGCAACTTTAGGGTCCCAGCCCTCCCCCTCCTTCTTCCTATGGTGACATCTAAGTTCTTTAGGATTTCAGTTTGCCATGGTCTAAGGAGAAGGAAGAATTTGGTCTACAGTAACCATTTGCCTCTGCTAGTCATCAGTCACTTTCACATCTGCTTCAGTGACTGTGGTCCTACCATGACTCCCAGCTTGTACAGTCCACGCCAATGGTACCATGTTGTCCTTCAGGCCAGGGGGCCTTCTTGCAGCCACTTCCGGCATCAAGAAAGACTTGGAGAACTGTCATAGCTTCCGTCTTCCCAAACCTAGTTGAGTTTCTGCTGAATTGTTGCCACATGCTTCTGGTGCGGGGCTTTTCTTTATGAAACTTGCTGTCCTTTGGGACTTTACCCAGGAAGCATCTCTGTTCTTAGAATCTCCCAAACCCGTCTGAGATTTCTACCGTCACTCCACGCAGGGCTGAGCCTGGGAGACGAGGACGGGCACAGACTCCCCTCCCAGGGACTCACATCAGTGGTAACTCCATTGCTCTCCTTCCCATCCTCAAATCTTTCTTCAGCCAAACTTTCAAACATGGATCTTCTATCATTATGCCTTCTTCCCAATTCCGTCATTTTGCTACGGACTTTATGCTCTGAGAACTTCATGCTCCTACTTTTGTGTGTGTGTGTGTGTGAGGAAGATTAGCCCCGAGCTAACATCTGTGCCAATCCTCCTCTACTTTGTATGTGGGATGCTGCCACAGCATGGCCACTGATGAATGGAGTAGGTCCCTGCCTGGGATCGGAACCCATGAACCCCGGGCCATCAAAGCAAAGCACATGGAACTTTACTCTGCCATGGGCCGGACCCTTGCTCCCACTTTTTAAGAGAAAATCTTTTCTCTCTTTCAGTAAACAAAGAACTATCCAACGAAACAAAACATGCATAGGCTTTCAAGATTACTGCTTCTGTTAGGGATTTAAGAGTTTTCTTTTTCAATCAAAAGGAACTTAACTCTGTTTTCTGGATTTTGCCTTCCTTTGAGCACATAAGCTTTAGCATCAGCATTTCGTTTACAGTAGAAGAATAAAGGAATTCCTGAGAACAAAAAAATCATTGAGTAATATGTAAAATGTTACTCTACACACGTATTATAAGACGTATTTCGCCACAGTTATTCTCTGCCATTGGTGTATCGATTAGAATATTGAATATCTATATTTAAAAGACCAAAAGAAGCATTTCAAAGGGTCCTAGGGAATGAATGAGAACACACGAAAAGGTAGGCTCCAGAAAGAATGCAGGCTGAGGTTTAAGGCGGAAGGGAAGTTGCCCCATCTTCGTGCACCTTACTGATTCTCAATCACTGTTGGTCCGTGGAGTGGCAAATATGAAGGGAAAGATTTGAAATGTCGTGAACTCATCAAGAAATGGACTGGGGGGGGCCAGCCCAGTAGCGTAATGGTTAAGTTCATGATCCACTTCTGCAGCCTGGGGTTCACAGGTTCAGATCCCAGGTACAGACCTAGCAACACTTATCAAGCCATGCTTTGGCAGCGTCCCACATAAAATAGAGGAGGATTAGCACAGATTTTAGCTCAGTGGCAATCTTCCTCACACACACACACAGACACAAAAGGAATGGACTGGGTTCCTTTGGAACCACAACTTAATTAGGCCCTCCCAAAGCAGAGAGGGCAATCATATCACACTTCTGATATTTCAAGGAAAACCACCAAGCTTGCCATTTGGTTCTGCAGATCCTTTCAACGTGCCCAAGTGGTGTGACTCAACATCATATTAATTTTGAAAGATGTACCATCCTATTTATACAGGTTTTTGGCAGGCAAGAAGAAATAACTTCTGGGCTTAAAGTCAGTTTACCAATATTTTATTAAAAAGGAATAATGTCAGAGATTTGGGAGCAGGTTTTAGAGAGTGTACTGAAAAGTAACACTTCCCTTTTAAATTTAGGGTGAAATTTCAGTATCATGTCTCTTCATACGCAAGTATTAGCTCCATCAGCATATTTATACATGCATATGATGTTACTGGTTATATTATACTTATGCAGTAGTATGTGTTTGTCATAAGACATATTTATGTAGATGCCCTAAAGTTATGGAATCTTGGAGGACACTGGAAGCGTAAATCAACCCAGCGCTTCAAGGTACGCTGCTGGAGAGTGGAGGAGGGGGTCTCTCCGAGAGAGTTCACTGGAATATTCTGTCCTAGAGGCAGCTTTTGATTCTTAGGTACCTGATTGATTTTAGGGCCGATTCTTTTACTGCGGAAGCCCTTGGAATACTATCTGATTGAGAACGGTCAGAGCGGCTTTTCTTGGGGTGTGTAAAACTGCGTAAGTGAGGGCGCTTGATAATGTCTGTATACTGAAAGACACATTTGAGTGCCTGCTATTTGTACTCAGATGTGCATTCATTTAAGGCAAATGTCTGTAAGAATAATTTGCATATACTGACTGTAAATACATCCTTTTATTAGATGATACATAGTTCTGGGTCACAGCCTGTACCTGAAATGCCACACTTCTTTTCTATATCCATATAAATCCTTCCCACCACTTGAGGCCCAGCTTCGTCTTCTCCATGAAGGCTTCCCTGGTTCCCTTGACCCATGGTGATTTCTCTTTGTCTGATCTCCAGGAGCCTTTACTGTCTACCTCATCCCTTTAGTTTTTCTCGCGTAGGCTTTGTAACCCATCCTGTCTGTATGGTTATTTAACTCTTTCTGTTTTTATGTCATGTCTCTTCACCTGGATTGTGGACGCCTGGAGATCGTGGGCCGTGTACAGTAAGTCTCCACCTCTTCTCACATTGCTTAGCACATGGTGAAGGCCCCAACCGTGTCTGCTAAGTGGGTGAATGAAACAAATATCAATTTCATGCACCCCCGCAGGAGGCCATGAACAAATGTGGTCTATGAACTGGGATTAGCATGAGATACATGTTTTCAGAGGATCATGGACTCTCAGAATGAGAAGACACTTCAAGGGTCACCTAGTCTATCCAGCACCCTGATGTGCAAATCTCCTCTGCAGGGCAGAGTTGTCCCCTTCAGATGGAGCATCTCCCGTGATTCAGAACGAGTACCTTGAGTAACATGGAATTTTCAGGTATTACAGTAAAATGGTTAAGCATGGTAAATTTCCAACCAGATTGTCTGGGCTCAAGTCCTCTGCTCCTTATTGCGTCTGTGGCTTTGGATGAGATCTTTCATTTTAGTTTCTTCAGCTGTAAAATTGAGATGATCATACAAACTCAAGATTTTTTGTTTGCAATTCTAAAATCCCAAATCTCTGAAAACCAAAAGTTTTTGTAACTCATTTGCCAGGAAAACCTGCCCTGATCTGAACTTGAGAAGAATCTAGCTTAAGTGGGTATGAGCTTACTTATAGTCTTTACGTCTCCACTAGCTGGTAAACATGTTTCTCAGCAGAAATATTAATGCATTTGACTATGGGATGCTGCCCCAGGTCCTGCGAGGGGTGTGACATGTAGTGGACAGACTCTTTAATCTTCTGAAAGGTTCTGGATGCCAAAACATATTTGGCCCCAAGGGTTCAGATAAGGGATCATGGACCTCTATTACAGACTCAGGATTGTTATGAAGATTAAATGAGATAATAGATGGGAACCATTTATCACAGTGCCTGGCATACAATAAACCCTTAATAAATGTCAGCTGATGTTATTGGTACTTACATTTAAATTAATCACATCAAACGTTTTGTGAAAGTTAAGTTTCTTTCTTTCAACATTTTATGTTTAGTATCTATAGGAATATTTTTCTTATTCCCTAGCTTTCCCCATCTTTGAAACATCTTTAAAAAATTAAATTATATTCATGATTGAATTTTTATTATTGACTCATTTCAGAAGAGTCTTTGGGAATGTATTCGTTCTTATTCATTTATTTGTCTGTGGATTTATTCATTTTACAAAAGTGTATTGGGCAATTTGTCGGTTCCTAGTGATGTGACAGTAAACAAACAGACGTTGTCCCTTCCTTCACACAGCTTACAGCCTGGTGGAAACCCGTTAGTGTTCCCGTTCACTCATTCTTTCATCTATTCAACAAATAATTACCGAGTGCGTATTATGTACCAGCCCTGTCCTAGCACAGGGGTACATCAGTTCCCAAGGCAGGGAAGCTCCCTGCCTCCATAAAAATCATTTTTTCAGTGGGGAGAGATAGATAGTAAACAAATAAACCCAGTATGTTCAGTTGACGATAAACTCAGTGAAGGGAATGAGATGGGCTGATAGGATAGAGGGTGCGCGTGAGGGTGGAGCTGCTTTAGAAGGTGGGCAGGGAAGGCGTGGCGAGGAAATGAGGTTTGAGCCAAGGCCATGGATTGGCTATAGATTGAGACTCGACAAGAACAGAGGCTTAAAATATGAGCGTTAACCTTTTCCTCACCACGTAGTGGTTGATAGTTCTGCTTCACCAAGTTATCTGGGACCTAGGCTCCTCTGTCCACCATTGTGTCATCCACATTGTCCAAGGTGACTACGCGCTAGGTCCACGCTCTAGCCAGTCTGAGGGAAAAGGGGGAGGACGGAGGACGTCCCTTCATGAAAACGTGTCCCTTGGGGAATAATCCATAGACTGAACACATCGTTCTCCTCACATCTTATTGCCCATAACAGAGTCACAGGGCCACAACTAGTGGCCTGCTGCAAAAGGTAGTTTTTACTTGGGTAATCTTGTGCGCAGCTAAAAATTCTATTACTGTGGCAGAAGGAGACAATGGCCATTGGAGGAACTAGCAGTCTCTGCCACAGACCTGAATAATTAAGTGGAGCCTGGGAAAAAACATCGTGGGCAATAACATTCCAAGAAGAAAGAATGGAACTTCGAAGACCCTGCACAGATGTGGATATTCCATAAAGATAAATGATGCTTAAGTAACAGGGCACCTCACTTGCCCCAGTCCCTTCTAGCGCCCTCTCTTGTATAATTGTACCTAAATTGAATAAGCTCCAGGCCCTGCAAAACCTTGATCAGCCCCTGGCCTGAGGAAGGAAGGCGGTTGGCATATTAGAAATTGAAGGGAGGTACGGATGGAGCAGCGTGAGCAAGAGGGAGAGTAGATCTAGATGAGACTGGGAGGGGAGTGGGGACAAGCTCACATAGGACGTTATTTGGAAAGAAGGTTAGATTGTATCTTTAATAGGAAACCATTGGAGACTTTTAAGAAGGAAGAAATGAAATTTGATTTCATTTATCCTGAAGTAGACACATAAGAGAATGTTCACTGAAAAATTTAAAACAACCTAAAATATATCAATAGAGAATAGATTAATAAATTGTGGTATATTCATAAGGGGAATATTTTACAGTAATGAAAATGAATGAATTAGTTCTTATATCAATGCTATATCATATATATATTATGTCAAAATAAGATGTTGAGCAAAAACAGCAAATTGTAGAAGGTAACTATAATTTCATTTATGTGTGATTTTAGTGATATGAAGTTTAAAAGCATTTAAATCAGCCTCTTACTAAGACTACATAGTGTAGAAAAGACTGCTAGTTGCCGCCCAATATCTAGTCCCTGTTCCAGAGCAGCAAGACCCTCCTGTGTTGTGGTGAGAATGTGTCCGGGTGAAGAGCTGCATTTCTGAGCTTCTCTTGCAGCTATGTGGGTTGTGACATGGCTCCCAAAGATAGGATGGCAGGGGAGGGTGTTGAGTAGGGATCTTGGGAAGGATCCTTAAAAGGAGGAAAGATTCAGCTGACGTGTGCCCTTTTGTCACTGGCTCTTTCTTCTTTCTCTCACCTGAAATGGGTCACAATGAGTGAAGCTGGAGCAACCACATTGCAACCATTCAGGGAAAACCAAGAGAATCCCAGACAATTTCACTCTGACAACAAAGCAACTTTACTGCTTCAACTGCCTACCCCAAGTCTCTCATTTAGGCGAGAAAAGTAAACTCCTTTTCCTCTTTAAACCTCTATTATTTCAGTTTTCTGTTACATGAAGCTGAACCTAACCCTAACTGATATGCGTGGATCTACAAACTTAAGAAAAATAAAATCCCACCCACGGAAATGAAAATCACTAAGTTCACTAAATTCGGGACAGTTATTCTCTCTGAGGTGGGAGTAGTGAGAATGGAACTGGGGGTGCATACGTAGGTCCTCCAAGTATGTTTTATTTCTTGAAGAAAAAGAGCTGAAGCAAATATGACAAAACGTTAACATTTTTTAAAGTTGGATGAAAGATACATGGTTATTCACTGCTTTTTTGCTTTTTTGTATGTGTGAATTACTTCATTTTAAAGAAAAAGCTGTGTGGAGAGCAATGGAAACATGGAAGTTGGAGGGTCTTGTGGTGATATAGGTGAGAGACATTGGTGGGTTGGATTAAGTTAGAGAAGGAAAGGCTGTACTTGGAATATAACTGGGGTGGAGCCTCCAGGATTTCATGTTGGATTGCATGGGAGTTGTGAAAGGTGGAGGAAAATCAAGGATGACTGCAATTTTGGGGGTTTGAGTGGAGGAGGAGCAAATTTAGGCAGTGTGACAGTGAAGAGGTTGATGTGGGACCGTTAGGATGGAGATGTGTGAGTGGAATGTCAAGTAGACAACTTGATAGAGGAGACTGCGAATCTAGGGCTTGTTCCAGGACTTCCAGAAGCTGGAATCGGGTTGGTTTGTCTGTGCATCCAGGTGGAGTCTGGTTTATTATCTCCCATTCAGCCCCTCTGAAAGGGCTTTGGAACTTGCAAAAAGAAATGGCTTCTGCCAGGGTAGAGTTGGTTGTGATGGAGTTGGGATAATTCTCTGTAAGGCCTGCCATACTTTCTCAAGTGGCTCCTTGGAAGTGAGTACAAGACAATAATGCAGAGTTTACTAATCAGTGGTTATTAATATGAATCTCACTGCCTATTGTGGCCATTTAGACAAGGATCTGGACTTTTAATCTCAGAAGTGTGAAGGAGGGGTCATCAGCCTAATAGTCATTCTGCTGGACCCAACCATACTTGGCCGGCATCTTTCTTAAGTCCAAGGGGACAAAGAGTCTAATATTTAATAAGTATTGCAGTCAAAATTGTGTCAAAGTGTCCAAAGATGTTAAAGTAAAAATTTCACTAAATTAATACTCGATATTCCAGGAAAGCTCTCTTTGCAATACATAAAAACAAATGTAGCCATTTATCAAAAGCCTAGTATGCGCCAGACACTTTACAGACGTTACTTTGAAGGAGGTACTTTTATTATTCTATGTTTCTTAACCTTTTGGGGACTCAGTTTTCTTATTTCAAAAACAAAGATTATAATAGTACATGTGTCAAAGATTTTTGCTACAAGCAAATTTTGATCAAACCGGTACCTGTGGAATATTTTTATGCCATAAATAGAAGTTGACAAAGAAATAAATGGTATGTTCTCTGAGAAAAGTGATAGATATAAAAAAATTCAGGCTAGAGTGAAGATCTCTAATTCTTATCTAGAAAGAGCACTTTTATTAAAATACAGACATGTACACTGGCACATTCTTAAATAAATGGCTTTAATGTGTAAAAATCCACAAACAGTGATTAAAATTTAAAACGTTTGATAAATAGCTTTTAAATTAAGTGTGTGTGTGTGTGTGTTATTTCTGGGTAGAAGTTTTCTGGCTTATGGTAGAATCTTTTGTCCAAATAGTCATCGATTTTCGTGGTCTTCTGAATATTTTCCAATTTCAGATTATTCCAGGTTTTTAGCTCTAGAAAAACAAATTACAAAGAAATGTCAACATAAAAGACTGCAGCTAAACGTAAAAATTTGAGTGCTCAGGATCAGAAATAATAAGATGACTGCTTTGAAATGAGAAGAGACCCATGAGGGGAAAAGTGGCTGTGACTGCGGACAGCAAAAATATAAAGGGACCACCGGATGTGGTAAGAGGCTAATTACCCTTAGTTCTCACTGGGGTGAGTTTATGGCATCTTCTTCTTGCCAGTTTGGAAGCTGCCAGCAAATATTTTCTTAATTGCAAAAGGAGACAATATGTGTTCCACTGTCTCATTCGTAACATTTAGTGCAGGCATTATTAGGACACTGTGTGGAGGCTGCGAAGGACCATATTATTTGGAAAGCCTGGGGGATGGTGGGGAAAGGGAAAAGAGGATTTGTTTTAAAACAAAAACTAACACA